>NC_133844.1:5401875-5552968 GCF_047830755.1 Zonotrichia albicollis | reverse complement strand
CTCTCCCAAGGACAGGGACAGCTGGAAGTAGGTTCCAGAAGGGATCTGGACCTGAATCCATCCCCTTTGCTGAGAATCCCAAATCTCATTTCTGGGATAGCTGGGAGCAGTTTCTGGGAGGGATCTGCACCTGGCTCCATCCCCTTTTCCAGGAATCCCAAATCCCATTTCTCCCTGTTCCAGGAGGGATCTGCACCTGCCTCCATCCCTTTTCACCCAAATCCCATTTCTCCCTGTTCAGGAGGGATCTGGACCTGCCTCCATCCCCTTTCCTGGAAATCTCAAATCCCATTTCTGGGATAGCTGGGAGCAGTTTCTGGGAGGGATCTGGACCTGCCTCCATCCCTTTTCCAGGAATCCCAAATCCCATTTCTGGGATAGCTGGGAGCAGTTTCTGGGAGGGATCTGCACCTGGCTCCATCCCCTTTTCCAGGAATCCCAAATCCCAATTCCCTCCCTGTCCCCAGGTTGACCTTCAAGCTGTGTCACCTCTACTGGAACTGGCCGGGCACCGTGCGTGTCCCTGCCCCCTGCAAGTACGCCCACAAGTTGGCATTCCTGGTGGGCCAGGTCCTGCACCACGAGCCCAGCGCCCACCTCTGCGAGCAGCTCTTCTTCCTTTAACCTGCCAGGACCCAGGAACCCGGGATTGGCACCGGGAAATCCGGGATTGCGCCAGGAAAAATGGGATTGCACCTGGAATTCCTGCTGCTGTTTGTCCCCCCCATGCCAAGGGGGATCTTCCTCCATTCCCTGTTCTGGTGTTAATTTATTCTTTGTTTGTTTGCAGCAGCATCCCAGCGCTGTGGGGTTTTATTTTTTGGGAATTATCCCCATGGGGATGACCCCCAAAAGGAATATCCTGCTGGTTTCCAGCCCTCCCAGTAAATTGGGTTGAGTTAATGAGCCCCAAAAGTGCTGCTGCTCCCACAGCTCCTCCCTATGCAGGGTGCTGGATGTAAATCCCAAAAATTTCAGGGTTTTTCCCCCCCCCCCAGTTTCTTGCATTTCCACGCAGGTTTAAAGTTTGGTTTTGTTTTTTTTTTTCCTGGGCTTTTCCAAGCTGCTGTTGAACAAAGCAAAGCTCCAGTTTGGCCGGTTCTCCCGTCCTTGAGGAGTCACTGGTTTTCCAAGGAGAATTCTTTGTGGATTCAGGTGGTTACCCCAGGGAAAGGTTGGAGTTTTCACCTATTTTAGGTGCTTTTTTTCAAGTTGAAACCCCCTTCCTTTTTCTCTTCCCTCTAACCAGTTTTTTTGGTTCTTTCCAATAAAATCGTTGCTGGAAGTTGCTCCCTGGTGGATTTTTGGGGGGGGTACTGGTGGCCACATCCTGCTCCTGATTTTTGGGGGATCCCAGGATGGAGCAGGGACACTCAGGGGGGGTCACAGCAGAGGTGCCACCAGGGCTGTCACCTTGTGCCCTGAGTTAATCATTTATCGCTGTTTATTTGCCAATCCCCGCGGACTTTGGCAGCATGGCCCAGCCTGGGGTGGGATTTAGGAACAAATCTTGGCCCTTGGGGGGTGCTGGGCTGGGATTTTGGGGGTTCCCCCCCAGCTCTGACCCCATCCAGCAGCATTTTCTAGCCCAGCTCTGCCTTTTCCTGGCACAGGGAGAGGAGCCAGGGTGGCTCTGCCTGCTTGGATTTGTCCCCCCTGGATTTTTCCTGGGGGTCCCCCAGCCCCACCCCAGGGGATTTTTGGTGCTGTGACCCCTCAGGAAGGGTTTGAGGGGGGTCCCAAGGGGTGTTTGGAGGGTCCTTGGGGTGCCCTGTACCCCTAAAGGGTGTTTGAGGTGCCCCTAGGGGGGTGCTGGGGGACCTGTGGGGTCCCCTCAGGGTGGGGGTCCATGGGGTCCCAATACCCCTAGATGGGTTTTGAGGGGGTCCCAGGGGATGTTTTGGGGCAATCTGGGGGGTCCCAGGTGGGATTTTCGGGGGGTCTTGATGTTCCTGGGGTGTGTTTGGGGGTCCCAGTGCCCAAGAAAAGGGGGGTTGGAGCAGCTTGGGGATCTCAGGTGGGATTTTTTAGGGGGTCCTGGGTGGGGTTTTGGGGTTCCAGGTGGGATTTTTGGGGTTCCCAGGTGAGATTTTTGGGGAGTCCCAGATGGGGGTTTTGGGGTTCCAGGTGGGATTTATTAAGGAGTCCCAGACAGGGTTTTGGGGTCCCTGAGTGGGATTTTTTTAGGGAGTACTGGGTGGGAATTTTGAGGGATCCTGGGTGAGATTTTTAGGGGTTCCCATGTGGGGTTTTTTAGGGGGTTCTGGGAGAAAATTTTGGGGATCCTGGGTGAGATTTTTGGGAGTTCCTGACTGGGATTTTTAAGGTCTTGAGTGGGATTTGTGGGGTTTCCTAAGTGGGATTTTTTAGGGGATTTTGAGTGAAAATTTTGGGGATCCTGGGTGAGGTTTTTGGGAGTTCCCGACTGGGATTTTTAAGGTCTCAAGTGGGATTTGTGGGGTTTCCCAGGTGGGATTTTTTAGGGGATTTTGAGTAAAAATTTTGGGGATCCTGGGTAAGATTTTTTGCGGTTCTGGTTAGGATTTTTTAGGGGGTGCCGAGTGGGATTTTTGGGATTCTAGGTGAGATTTTTGGGGGTACCAGCTGAGGTTCTTGGGGGTTCCTGGGTGGGATTTTTTGGGGGGTCCTGTGTGAGATTTTGGGGATTCCCGGGTGGGATTTTTTAGGTGGTTTTGGGTAAAAATTTTGGGGTTCCTGAGTGAGATTTTTGGGGGTTCCGGAGTGGGATTTTTGAGATCCTGGATGAGATTTTTGGGGGTTCCCATGTGGGATTTTTAGGGGAGTCTGGGTGAAAATTTTGGGGATCCTGGGTAAGATTTTTGGGGGTTCTGGGTAGGATTTTTTTAGTGGGTCCCAGTTGAGATTTTTGGGAGTTTTCAGGTGGGATTTTTGGGGTTCCCGGGTGGGATTTTTGGGGTCCCGGGTGAGGTTTTTGGTGTCCTGGGTAGGATTTTTGGGGTCCTGGGTGAGGTTTGTGGGGGTTCTGCATAGGGTTTTTTAGGGGGTCCCGGGTGAGGTTTTTGGGTTCTCGGGTGGGATTTTTGGGGGTTCCTGGATGGCATTTTTGGGGGTCCCGGATGAGATTTTTGGGGTCCCGGGTCGGATTTTTGGGGTTCTGGGTGAGATTTTTGGCAGTTCCCGGGTGGGATTTTTTTAGGGGGTCCTGGGTGAGATTTTTGGGGGTTCCTGGATGAAGTATTTGGTGTCCCGGGTGAGATTTTTGGGACTCTGGGTGGGATTTTTGGGTTCCCGGGTGAGATTTTGGGTTGTCCTGGGTGAGATTCTTGGGGTCCCGTGTGGGATTTTTGGGTTCCCGGGTGGGATTTTTGGGTTTCCGGGTGGGAATTTTGGGGGTTCCCAGGTGGGGTTTTTGGGGGTCCCGGCGCGGCGCCGCTGAGGGAGCGGGGCCTCAGGCGGAGGGGGCGTGGCCAGCGGCGGGGGCAGCCAATGGGAGCGCTCCCCGTGCCGGCGGCCGCGCGTGCGCGCTGCGTGGCCCCGAGCGGCGGCGGCGGCGGGAGCGGGAGCGGAGGTAGGACCGGGATGGACCGGGACAGGCACGGAACAGGCACGGGACAGGCACGGCAGCCCTGCCGTGTGATGGGGAACCGGCTGCGGGAACGAGCCCCGCGGGGACGGAGGCAGCAGAGCGGGGGGAGCGGGCTGCGGCCGGCCCCGAGCCCCGGATGGGGATGGGGGATGCAGGGAGGGATGAAGGATGCAGGGAGCGGCTGTTTGGGGTTTGGGGCCGGTCCTTGGGGCAGCCATGGGAGCTCGTTTTGGGGCAGCCCGTGCGGTCTGGAGCAGGGGAGGGTGCAGGTGGAGGTGGGGTCAGAGGTGCAGGACCCTGTTATGGGGTGCAGGACTCAGTTTTGGGGTGCAGGGCCCAGGTATGGGGTCTGGCACCACCAGTGCAAGCTCTGGGACCAGGCAGCGGCGGTGGGATGGGGAGAGCCTGGGATGGGGCAGGGAGCGGGCGGCAGCAGCAGCTCCGGCCCGGGGGGCACTGGGCAGGACCGGGGGGTCCCTGTGGGGTGCGATGCCCGGGGGATGTCCCGGTCCCGCTGCCCCTCTGCCCGCCCGGCGCTGCGATCGCGGGCAAGGAAAGGACAGGACTGCGTGCGGAGGCTCCAGGGTGTCGGTGACCCAGGAACGGGTCCGCTGCCAGCCCCGGGACAGCCGCAGGGCACGGGAAACCTCCGGAGCCCTCCGTGCCGCAGGACACGTGGAGCGCGGCTGCCCCGGAAGGCCCCGCAGGCTCCGAGCGCCGGCAGCACCGGGACGGCTCCGGGGCTGGAACTCGGGGTCCCGCTGGCCCTGTCCCCCCGCGGTTTGCGGCAATCCCTGCGCAGATTTCGGGGCTGACGTCGGCGGGGTCATGCTCGGCCGTGCCAGCGGTTCCCGTTCCCGGCGTCACCCTGGGGGATGCGCGGATTGCGGCCGGCACCGCTGAGCTCCGGGCAGATGGGATGGGATGGGATGGGAAGGGTTTGCCCGGCCTCGGCAGCTGCGTGCTGCTGTCGTGGCATCGCTCCCGGGCACATCCCTCCCGGGCAGCCGTCCCTCGGCGTGGCAGCGCTCTGTCCGTGCCCCAGCCCGATAAATAAAATAGGTCAGGCGCTGGCTCCGTGCTCCGGGAGCGCATCCCGGTGCGAGAACGCCCTTGAAGGTAGCGGGCAGGAGGCCGGGGGGCTCCGCGGGGGTCGCAGCTGGCGGTGGGGATGGCGAGGCTCGCTGTTCTTTGGGTTTGTCCCGGGATGTTGGGCTGGGTGTGCTGCTTTGCCCCGGGACTGCAGCAGGTCGGAGCCCCCGGGGATGTGCCTCTTTGGGCGCTTCTCTTCCTCAGGGGCGGCTCCTCCACCTCGTTTTGCCCTAAAACGGAGCGAGCCTGTGCAGCCTGTGGCCGGCTCTGCCCTTCCTGCCTTTCCTTTGGCAGCGAGGGGAAAGTTGAGGTCCGGTTTTCCAGCCTGGATGTATCCGGCTGAGCCCGGCTTCGGGAGGAACCCCCGGGAGGGGTTTTGGCAGCGGAAAGCTGCGTGCCTTGGCACTCGGTGTGCTCCGAGGGCTCCCGGTGGCACCGGGGATTTGGGGAGCACCCGGCTGGAAAGGGCAGCCAGCGGGACAAACCTTTGGCACGTTGGGCTGTGTGCCAGCACCTGTGGGTGTCACCGGCAGCCTGGATGTCCCACCTGGAAGGGTGGGTTGGGATAGGGAGGCAGAGGAAGGGTCTGGGCTCGCTGGGTCCCTCGGTTCCCCCCACCCAGCAGAGTGTTCCCAGCACGGCTCTGGATGAGCTCCCTCCCTCGTTTTGGGAGGAGAGGGGTTAAGTCAAAGCATCCGAGCTAAGCCCTGGCAGGAGAAGGCTAAAAGCTCCCGGAGAACAAAGCTCACAAAGTGGTGGTAAGCTGGTAAAACCTGTGGGAATGTGGGAGCCTTCAGGGGCACTGGGGTCCTGCATGGGGAGCGGGGTCCTGCGGGTTCCCTGCAGCCCCTCAGCGTGGAAATCCTGGCCTCAGGTTATTTTTGGAACAATTGCTTGGCCAGGCCTCAAAAATGTCCTGGTTTTTGGAAGAGCCTGGAGCCTGTGAGCTGTCAGCACAGGCCAGGCGCTGTGGGGTGTCCAGGGCTGGGTCGGGAGCCCCTCCAGGGGGATCAGGAGGTGCACCTGGAGCCCCACACTGGGACTGGGATGGCTGCTGCATTTTTATTTTCTCCTAAATTTGCTATCCACCTTTCAGGGGAGCTTTCCCAGGAAGGCAGCCTGAGCTCCAGGCCCCTGGGAGCCTCCCAAGGTGGACGTGCAGGTCGTGCCTGGCGTCCCCTCCTCTCCCTGCGCCCCTTCCTTTGCACCCCGCGGCTGTGCCACCCCTCTTTTATCAATTCCCGGCACAAATGAAAGGGACGGAGAGGGCAAGGATTGATTCTGGGCAAACACTATAAAGGCACCTACAGTTAGAGCGGGGAAGCTCACTCGGTTCATGGTAATTATCCTGGTTAAATTATAACCTCATCAACAGGCCACCTCTGTCCCCGGGGCTGCCGTGTCCCTCCGAGCGCTGGCATTGCGGCGTTGGTGACACCGAGGGGACCCACGCGTGGCCAGGCCTGGAGGGTGACTCCTCACCCCCCTCCAGAGCTGGCACAGCTGGGTGTTGGCACAGCCCTGCCCGCTTCCCAACCATCCTGCTCTTCCCAGGGTGCCCGAGGCGCTGCGGAGCTGGAGAGCCCCCAGGAGCCGTGTGCTGGCAGCCCCCCAGGGTGAGTGAGGGGCTTGGGGTGGCTCAGGGTGGAGGAGGAGGGGGTGGTTTTGCATGGAAAGGTTGTGGAAAAATGCTGGAAAAATGCTCCGTAGGATCCGGGTGTTTGCAGTGCCATTCCCCCTCTCCCCGAGGATAAATCCATCGGTGGGGTGGAGCAGCCGCGGTCGGAGCGCTGGCAATGCCAAAGCCAACAGCAGTGTGGTTTCTCTCCCAGCATCCCAGAGGCACCATGATCCCCAGCGTGGGCCCCCGGAGCTGCTGCCTGCTCCTGCTGCTCTGCCTCCTCCCCTGCCCGCAGGTCCGGGCGGGCAGGGACGGCCCCGGCGTCTCGGCTGCCTCCTTCCTGCAGGATCTGCTCCAGCGCTACGGGGAGAGCCAGACCTTGAGCCTGAAGCAGCTCAAGGCCCTGCTGAACCGCCTGGATGTGGGAGTGGGACACGCCAATGTCTCCCAAACTCCTCAGCAGCGCCTCAACCTCTCCCGTGTAAGGAGGGGACCCCCAAAACCTCCCCCAAAACTTCCCTGAGATCTCCCTGCGGAGCTGTGGGGATCTCAAGGCTCATTTCTGTCCCTTCCCTCCCCCAGTGCTTCAGCTCTGTGGAGCTTTTTGCCATCCACAACCTGAGCGAGGGCTCCCCTGTGGGGCACAGCGAGTTCAAGGAGTTCTGCCCCACCATCCTGCAGCAGCTGGAGTCGGGGGCGTGCGCCTCGGAAAACCTGGAAAATGAGGAGAACGAGCAGACAGAGGAGAGCAGGCCCAGCTCAGCTGAAGGTAATTGGGGTGCTGGGGGGGGGGGCTACAGGCTCTGCCTGGTTCTGGAGCTTGGGGACGTGAGGAGCAGACAGCTCTCACTCCTGGGAGTTCCCTCCTCCAGCAGCTGGCAGTCCTGACCGAGTTTTCCTCGCTGTGTTTTCTGGGATAACCTCTGTGCCTCCAGGATAGCTGGATGAGGAGGGGACTCTGCTGTGGGGTTCCCTGGGTGGGAGGGGGTGACCTGGAGGGACCTGCTGGCCTCCAGCTGCCGGTGGATGCTCAGCCAGCTCCCACCCACCCCTGTGCCAACGCTGCCCAAGGTCTTGGATCAGCGTCCCTGAGCACAGCTCGGCTTCTCCCACGCTGGGGCTGGCTGGGCAAAACCTTCTCTGAGCAACCCCTGGCTTCATTCCCACCTTCCCTGCACCAACCAGGATGGTTTTGTCGCAGCTGGAGCACCCGGAGCAGCCCCGGAGCCTTTCCCAGCCGCCCGGGTCCGGGCTCTCCGAGAGCCTCGGTAATGTCTGGCCCTCGTTTCTTCTCGTTCCGCAGTGTGGGGCTTTGGTTTTCTCAGTGTGTCCATGATTAACGTGGCCTCCCTGCTCGGAGTCCTCATCGTGCCGTGCTCCCAGAAGGCCTTTTTCAGCCGGGTGCTGCTGTTTTTCATCGCGCTCTCCATCGGCACGCTGCTCTCTAACGCGCTCTTCCAGCTCATCCCAGAGGTGCGGTAGAACGTCCCTGCCTCTCTCCCGTCTCCGGGGGCGCCTCCTCTCTGCCTCCACCCCGCCGAATCGATCCGACCCCTCGTCACCCGAGGCTCAGGGCTTGGCTCAAGGGGCTGCACAGGGCTTTTCTCACCCCTCTGAGCACCAGGAAACCCTCAGTGTCCTCCGTGCCACGTCTAAGGAGTGGGAATGTGCTGGGAGAAGCTGTTTGCTTCTGCTTTGGGCATCCATGAGTTCATCCATGCTCAGCCACATTTCAGGGAAAAAAATGGGAAATATCCATGAAAATATGATCAAATATCCATATAAAAGCACAGAGAACAGCCTGGCTTCCTCTGGAATCAGCCAACTTTTACAAATCCTTTAATTGCCTTTTTTTTTTTCCCCTTACTTGATTTCCCAGCCCAGTGTTCCCACAAGGGTTCTGCCTTCCATGAGGTATCCTGGTGCTCTGATGGGACCGACGGAAATATCGCAAATTAATTGTGTTGTAATTGCGCAGTTCTGGAGCTGAATAAATCCACCCGGATTGGAAACCTTTTGAACGTGGTCCAGGTGCCTCCTCAGAGCATGAGCTGGATTTGGCACATCCAACCTTAAAATCCTTAAAATTCCCAGTGGGTTTTTCCCCCTGGCGTTGCCTGTTTGCTGTCGGGCAGCGAGCACCTCATCCGTGCTGGCAGTGGGATGTTTTTCCAAGCTTTTCAGCTCCAGAACTGCAACTTTTATTTGCTGGACATAAAAACCAAGCGCCTCTAATTCCTGATCTGCCAGGAATTGAAATGCCAGAGGTACCCTCCAGCCCTGCCAGCACCCGGAGCGCCGTGGCTGCAGGATGGGGCTGGAGTGTACGAGGTGCTGGGGGGACCTGGCACTCTGTGGCTTGGGAATGGCTCCTGGAGCACAGCTGGGGGCTGGCTGGGACACAGCCTGGCTGCCAAAGCTCAGCTGAGATTCCCAAAGCCGCCGAGCGCCGGGTTCGCCCTGTGGAGGTGGCGCCAGATGAACAACAATCACTAATGAATGTCCTCTTCTCTCCCTCCCTCCCTCCTCTCTCTGTGCTGTCGCTGTGGATTCCTCCCCCTGCCCATAACCCCACGTTGATCTCCTCCCTTCCCATCTCCCATCTCCTGGGGTGGGTTTGGCTCTGCCAGTGTGGGGTTACGGTTTCCTCTGCGTCTCCGTCATCTCCCTGTGCTCGCTGGTGGGAGCCAGCGTGGTGCCCTTCATGAAGAAGACATTTTACAAGCGGCTGCTCCTCTACTTCATAGCTCTGGCGATTGGAACTCTCTACTCCAACGCCCTCTTCCAGCTCATTCCCGAGGTAGGGAGAGGACTGGCGGGTCTGTGCTTTTCTCTCTCTCTCTCTGGGGCTGTTTCTGGCTCTCTCTGGCTGGACAAGGGGAAGGCGGCGTCGGAAGGGAGCCCAGAGCGAGGTATGGAGGGCTGGAAGCCCCTCGGAGCTGGAGTTTGGAAGGGAATGGCTCCAGGGAGATCCCTGGTTTGTTTTGTTGCCTTTTCTGGCTTTTTCTAGCCCTGGAGGTAGGTCCCCGAGTGGTTTTGGCAGGTGCTGGATGCAATGCCTCAGGGAGGGAGTGAGGGAGATTAAAGGTGCACAAAGGTGCGTCCTGAGCTTGTCCCCAAGGCAGCTGCTCCTCAGAGGGAGCTCAGAGCTGTGCCACCCCTCCAATGTCACCCCAGGGGCAAAGGCAGATGAAGGGCACTGCCAGGGCCTGCTCCTCATCCTCTCCTGGCTCCCCTCCTGCCTGCAGGCGTTTGGATTCAACCCTCAGGAAGATTATTACGTCTCCAAATCCGCTGTGGTGTTCGGGGGCTTCTACCTCTTCTTCTTCACGGAGAAGATCCTGAAGATGCTCCTGAAGCAGAAGGACCAGGTGAGGGGCAGCAGGGGATGGTGGGGTGAGAAACAGGAGGAATTTTGGGATGGTGGGGTGGGAAACAGCGGGGAAATTGGGATGGTGGTGTGGGAAACAGCAGGAATTTTGGGATGGTGGGGTAGGAAACCACAGGGATAACAGGATGGCTGGGTTGGAAAGAGCAGGGATGGTGGGGTGAGAAACAGCAGGAATTTTGGGATGAAAGGGTGGGAAACAGCAGGAATTTTGGGATGGAAGTGTGGGAAACCACAGGGGTAATGGGATGGCTGGGTTGGAAAGAGCAGGGATGGTGGGGTGAGAAACAGCAGGAATTTTGGGATGGTGGTGTGGGAAACCACAGGGGTAATGGGATGGCTGGGTTGGAAAGAGCAGGGATAATGGGATGGTGAGGTGGGAAACAGTAGGAATTTCAGGATGGAAGGGTGGGAAACAGCAGAAATTTCAGGATGAAGGGTTGGGAAACAGCAGGAATTTTGGGATGGTGGGGTGGGAAACCACAGGGATAACGGGATGGCTGGGTTGGAAAGAGCAGGGATGGTGGGGTGAGAAATAGCAGGAATTTTGGGATGGTGGGATGGGAACAGCAGGGAAATTGGGATGGAAGGGTGGGAAACCACAGGGGTAATGGGATGGCTGGGTTGGAAAGAGCAGGGATGGTGGGGTGGTGGGGTGGGAAACAGTAGGAATTTCAGAATAGAAGGGTGGGAAACAGCAGGAATTTTGGGATGGTGGGATGGGAACAGCAGGGAAATTGGGATGGTGGTGTTGGGATGGTGGGGTGGGAAACAGCAAGGATATTGGGATGGAAGAGTGTGAAACAGGAGGAATTTTGTGATGGAAGGGTGGGAAACAGCAGAAATTTCAGGATGGAGGGTTGGGAAACAGCAGGAATTTTGGGATGGTGGGGTGGGAAACCAGAGGGATAACGGGATAGCTGAGTTGGAAAGAGCAGGGATAACGGGATGGAGGGGTGGGAAACAGCAGGGATATTGAGGTGGCAGGGTGGGAGAGAGCAGGAATTTCAGGGTAGTGGGGCAGGAAAGAGCAGGAATGTCAGCATGGCAGGGTGGGAAAGAGCAGGAATACCAGGATGAGTGACAGCCCTGATCCCACAGCACCACCATGGGCACAGCCACTACGGCCCCGAGGCTCTGCCCTCCAAGAAGGACCGGGAGGAGGGGGTCACAGAAAAGCTGCAGAACGGGGACCTGGACCACATGATCCCACACATCACCAGTGACCTGGAGTGCAAGCCCCCCTCGGGGGATGACAAGGCTGTGGTGGGCTCCCTGTCTGTCCAGGTGAGCGCCTCATGCCGTGGCATCATGACCAAATCAGTTAAAAGCAGTTCTGCAGCCCAAATTCTCTGTGTGTGGTGGGACCTGTGATGGTGCTCACAGGGCTCTGAGGATGAGGGAAGAGAGGAGGATCTGACTCCATGTTTCAGAAGGCTGATTTATTATTTTATGATATATATATTGCATTGAAACTATGCTAAAAGAATAGAAGAAAAGGTTTCATCAGAAGGCTGGTTAAGAATAGAATAGCAAAGAATGATAACAAAGGTTTGTGGCTCAGACTCTCTGTCTGAGCCAGCTGACTGTGATTGGCAATTAATTAAAAACAACCACATGAGACCAATCCCAGATGCACCTGTTGCATTCCACAGCAGCAGATAATCAATGTTTACATTTTGTTCCTGAGGCCTCTCAGGAGGAAAAATCCTAAGGAAAGGATTTTTCACAAAAGATATCTGTGACAGGACCAAACAGCTCCGCTGTGCCAGCTTAATGATTAACGGGGTGGTTTTCCCATCTGGAGGAGGGATTTGGGTGCTGATCCCCGTTTTGGGGGGCTGTGGCAGGACCTGCAGGCCTCCCAGAGCGCGTGCTACTGGCTGAAGGAGGTCAGGTACTCGGACATTGGCACTCTGGCCTGGATGATCACGCTCAGTGACGGCCTCCACAACTTCATCGACGGCCTGGCCATCGGCGCCTCCTTCACCGTGTCGGTTTTCCAAGGGATCAGCACCTCCGTGGCCATCCTGTGTGAGGAGTTCCCACACGAGCTGGGTATGTGACTCCTCGGGGCTGCCCCTGCTCCTGCTCCCTCTGGAGTCTGTCCTTTGTCCATCCAGAAAAGCAGATTTGGGGTGGAGTGAACAGTGATGCTGCTGAGAGGGGGGAGAGGGAGGGCTGTAAACTGCTCTGAGTAATCGCCGCTCTAAAAATAACGAGGTAATATGATGTCTGAGATTTAAATTTAGATGGAGGCATCTGAAGACAAAAAAAAAAAACAAACCCTCAACACCTCGTTGGTTTGGGAGGGGGGAGGCGGGTTTGGGTGGGAATGTCTGAATTTGGAGAGGTCAGAGGGGGATTTGGGTGGGAATGTCTGAATTTGGAGAGGTCAGTGAAGGGGAAGGGGGTTTGGGTGGGAATGTCTGAATTTGGAGAGGTCACAGGGGGGTTTGGGTGGGAATGTCTGAATTTGGAGTGGTCAATGAAGGGGCAGGGGATTTGGGTGGGAATGTCTGAATTTGGAGTGGTCAGAGGGGGGTTTGGGTGGGAATGTCTGAATTTGGAGTGGTCAATGAAGGGGCAGGGGATTTGGGTGGGAATGTCTGAATTTGGAGAGGTCAGAGGGGGATTTGGGTGGGAATGTCTGAATTTGGAGAGGTCACAGGGGGGTTTGGGGGGTAATGTCTGAATTTGGAGTGGTCAGAGGGGGATTTGGGTGGGAATGTCTGAATTTGGAGAGGTCAGTGAAGGGGAGGGGGGTTCAGGTGGGAATGTCTGAATTTGGAGAGGTCAGTGAAGGGGAAGGGGATTTGAGTGGGAATGTCTGAATTTAGAGAGGTCAGAGGGAGATTTGGGTGGGAATGTCTGAATTTGGAGAGGTCAGAGGGGGTTTGGGTGGGAATGTCTGAATTTGGAGAGGTCAGAGGGGGATTTGGGTGGGAATGTCTGAATTTGGAGTGGTCAGTGAAGGGGAAGGGGGTTTGGGTGGGAATGTCTGAATTTGGAGAGGTCAGAGGGGGATTTGGGTGGGAATGTCTGAATTTGGAGAGGTCAGAGGTGGGTTTGGGTGGGAATGTCTGAATTTGGAGTGGTCAATGAAGGGGAAGGGGATTTGGGTGGGAATGTCTGAATTTGGAGCGGTCAGAGGTGGGTTTGGGTGGGAATGTCTGAATTTGGAGTGGTCAGTGCAGGGGAAGCAGCTTTGGGTGGGAATGTCTGAATTTGGAGAGGTCAGTGGAGGGGAAGGGGGTTTGGGTGTGAGTTTGTGGGTTTAGGGACAGAGCTGTGGTCAGTGAGTGGGAGGCAAGTTTGGGTGTGAATGTCCAAATTTAGGGGCAGATGAGGAGGGAGGTGGGTTTGGATGTGAATGTCTGAATTCAGGAGCAGTGGAGAGATCAGTGAAGGAGAGGCAGGTTTGGGTGTAAATGGCTGAATTTAGGAGTAGTGGAATGGTCAGTGAAGGAGAGGCAGGTTTGGGTGTGAATGGCTGAATTTAGGAGTAGTGGAATGGTCAGTGAAGGAGAGGCAGGTTTGGGTGTAAATGTCCAAATTTAGGGGCAGTGTGATGGTCAGTGCCAGCAGCCACAGGGAACCCACACTTGAGCTGGCACATCTGTGATGTTTGGGGTGTTGTGTGAACTCCAGGGGTTGGACTCTGATCCTCTGTGTCCTTTCCAACTCGGGATATTCCGGGTTTCTGTGAGTTCAAGTCGGTGCTGTCCCAGTGCTGCTGATGGCCCTTCCCTCCTCATCCTCCCACCTTCTTCTCCCTCAGGGGACTTTGTGATCCTGCTCAATGCTGGGATGACCATTCGCCAGGCACTTTTCTTCAACTTCATCTCTGCCTGCTGCTGCTACGTGGGCCTGGCCTTCGGCATCGTGGCCGGCAGCCACTTCTCTGCCAACTGGATCTTTGCTCTGGCTGGAGGGATGTTCCTGTACATAGCACTGGCTGACATGGTAAATCCTGAGCCCCCAATCCTGAGCCTGGAATGCTGAGCCCTGGGATTTTATCCTAGGAAAAGCTCTGCTTGCTCTCAGCCTGCCAAGGGAACGGGGTTTGCTCTGTCCCCTTGGCACATGCAGATATCTCTGCTTTGGCTGAAATCCCCGGGATGGGAGGCTGGTGGGTGCTTGCTGAGGAAGGATGGGGCTGTCACTGAGCCCTCCACCCCAATGTTTGCCCCTGCAGTTCCCTGAGATGAACGAGGTGAGCCGGGAGGATGAGCAGAACGGCAGCGCCCTGATCACCTTCGCCATCCAGAACGCGGGGCTGCTCACGGGCTTCACCATCATGGTGCTGCTCACCATGTACTCTGGGCAGATCCAGATAGGGTAGGACCAGCCTGAGCTGCAGCCCTGATCCAATTTTTCCATGGTTTTTTTTTTTGGGGGGGGGGATGGTTTTTTCTTTTTCTTTTTTTTTTTTTTTTTTTTTTTTTTTTTTTTGTTATTTTTCTTTCCTTTCCCTGCTGCAAACATCCGACGGTACCTGTGCGGGCACTGACGTCACACTACAGGAGAGGCGTTGCTTTGAAAGCTATTACCTGGATTTTCTTCTGGTTTAAGGCTGAGGGGAGTGGAATTCCCCTTCCCATAGGACTGACCTGACTTTGTCCAGTGTCATTTCCCTTCTCTCCTCGCCTCTCCCAGGAAGGATGGAACGGGGAGACAGGAGCTGCTCCAGCCGTGGTGCTTGGAGTGTTCCCATGGCACATGAGGCTGTCCTGACCCCTCTGGGGGTGTGTGATGGGCACAGACAGGGACAGACCCTTCTCAGAGCGTTCCCCACAGCTGTGCTCTCTGAGGATGAGGAGGATGTCACCATCATCCAACTGCTTTTGCTCCGTTTCAGCCTGGACAACGCCCTGGCACGAGTGGGGTGAAGAGGGCAGGGGTTTCAAAGCACATTTTGGGTGTCAGTGCCCAGAGCAGAGCACACCAAACTGGCTTGGAGTGACACTTGGGCTGCTGGGAGAAGCCTGCCAGGGTGCCCTGACCCTCCCTTCAGTCCGTGCAGCTGGAATGAGGGGCAAAGCCCAGCTCCTCCTCTCAGCAGGGGATGAGAGCAGAGCCCTGCCCGGCCGCAGGCTCCAGCCCAGGGGTTTCTCCTCAGGCTGTGTCCAAGCTCATGGTGACACCCAGGAACAGCCACCAGTTTTTAAACAGTGCTAAGGTTCAGGGTGGGGGTGGGGGGTGTTTTTAAAAGCAAAATCAGACTGTGAACCTCTTCAGGTTGTGTGTTCCCAGCCTTAGGGAGTAGCCAGAGAAGGGTGTTCCAGGCACCTCCCAGCTCTGCCTCCGGGCTGGCGTTCCAGATTCACTAGGTGAATTACTTATTATCATATTGATAAGGTTGTCCACCCCACCTGTGTTGCTTGAGGTTCCCTCACACCCCTTTTTCCCCTCGTCCTGTACCTGGTGTAAGCTTGTGGCCGTGTGGATTCAGGGGAATCCCTCGTGGTTTGGGGCTGGATTGGGATGGAGGAGAGGTGCAGGTGATGGTGAAGTGTTTTCCTTCTCTGCCCACCTGTGCGGGTGTGTGGGGTGTGACAGGGTTTGTGGCACTGTGCTGGAGCTGAGGCTCCCACACCTTCCCTTTGCCCCGTGAGGAAAGCAAACCTGAGGCTGTGCCAGGTGTTATTCCTGCCCATCTCAGACAGAGGGCCCTGGCACAGGCTCAGCACCCCTGGCAGCGTTGTGCCCTGGCTGGATCCCTGTAATCCCTGAATTCCTGTAGTTCCCAGCTGGGTGATGTTGTTCCTAAGCTCCCAACAGCTGTCACCGAGCCCGTGCCCTGTGGCACTGCCAGGATCCTCGTGGATCATCACCTGCACTCGGTGGCTTTTCTAGTCTGGGCATTTGTCCCCTCAGCACCCCTGGATTTTGGCTTTGTCCTGCACCCCAAAACATAAACATCAGTTCTGGAGGGAGCCTTTTTGGGTGACCTGAAGGTGTCACACAGTCCTTGGGTGATTCCCTCAAGGAGAGCCAGGCTCTGCTTTGTCCCCTGTGGTGTCCCTTGTGGATTGTCCCCAAAAGTCACTTTTCCCAGTGGAGCAGAGCAGCGTGGCCTGTGCTGCCTGGGGCAGTCATTCATCACCTGGCAGGCATTCCCTGTGCTGCAGGTTCCAGCACCAAAGGGCCATTGGAAACACTTTTTCCTTGCTTGAGAGAGCAGCAGCCCCAGCTGAGTGAGTCGATGTGGAAAATCTGAGTCCTTCCACTGGCACCGGTGCCCTCTGCTCTCTCTCAAGGAAGCACTTGGAAAACACCATAAACACCATGGGGCTGGCAGAGCTGCTGGAAAAGCCTCGGTGAGGGAGGACAGGGGGCAATGGGGGGTTTGTCCCCTCTGGACAAGAGCTGGGAGGTGGCACAGAGCAGGGCTTGGTGTGCTCAGAGCCGGCAGGATTCACTGTGGGGATCACAACTCTGCCATCTCCTCGTTTCCAGTTTATCCCTGTTTCCTGAGGAATCTGCAACGCAGAGATTTGGGATTATTTGGGGTGAGAATTGGGGCTGCCACCAAGGAGAGAGAGCTCCTGTTCCCCCAGAGATTTGGGATTATGGGGTGAGAATTGAGACTGCCACCAGGGAGAGCGAGCTCTTCTTCCCCCTGGGCAGAAAACCCAGAGATTTGGGATTATTTGGGGTGAGAATTGGGGCTGCCCTGCCACCAAGGAGAAAGAACTCCTGTTCCCCCTGTGCAGGCAACCCAAAGATTTGGGATTTGGGGAAGAACTAAGGCTGACCTGCCAGCAAGGAGAGCTCCTGTTCCCTCTGGGCAGAAAACCCAGAAATTTGGGATTATTTGGGGTGAGAATTGAGGCTGCCCTGCCACCAAGGAGAAAGAACTCCTGTTCCCCCTGTGCAGGCACCCCAGAAATTTGGGATTATGGGGTGAAAATCGAGGCTGCTACCAAGGAGAGAGAGCTCCTGTTCCCCCTGGGCAGAAAACCCAGAGATTTGGGATTATGGGGTGAGAATTGAGGCTGCCACCAAGGAGAGAGAGCTCCTGTTCCCCCTGGGCAGGCACCCCAGAAATTTGGGATTATTTGGGGTGAGAATTGAGGCTGCCACCAAGGAAAGAGCTCCTGTTCCCCCTGGGCAGGCTGGCACCTGCCAGTGGGAAAGGGATGGGAACCCACCCAAACCCAGCCCCTCGTGGATTTTCATCCGTGTCTCCTTCCCCTCGAGTTCCATCTCAGTATTTCAAATTATAACTCAGGTGTTGTAGGAGAGAAACAAAGAGCGTTAACTTAAATGTCACGTGAATTGTACAGATATTTGTAAAATTCCATAAATAAAATATATTCTGTAATGACGGGAGGGTCCCAGGCGTGCTGGGCAGTGAAATCCTCTTACTGCTGGGGTTGGAGGTATGAAAAATACCAATCACTTGTTTTTAAAATTTTTAAAAGTTTAATAGTAATAAAATAGTTATAAAAATAGCAACACAATACGAGTAATAACAATTTGGACAAATTGAATTAAGACAATATGAGACAATAAAAACAAAGAGTTATGGACGTCCGGGTACCTTTTCTGGGCAGCACGAGCCCGAAAAAGAACCCAGCTAACAAAGGATTAACCCTTAAGAACAATAGCCTGTTAAATATTCATACACTGCATACATGATGCATAAATTCCATTCAAACACAGGATTCTGTCTGGTCTGGGAAGAAGTTCGTTTCTACCGATAAGAAGGCCAAAAATTCTTTTTCTCTGAAAGATTCAGGTGTCCTGTGGCTGTTATCTCGCTGCAAGTCCTTTCTTTTAAGCAAAGCATCTTACACAGCACAGTTTCTATTTTAACAATTTTTATAACCTAAAACTATATTTAACACAGTACTTAAGAAAATTAATGCAGCATTGCTTTCGAACACAACACATATAATATTCATTTTAATATTTGCGAAAAGCCAATCATAAAATACATGCATTTTTCACAGAGGGGTGGGAGCGCTGCTGGCTCAGGATTTTTCCAAGGGGAAGGTTTGGAGCGGGGCTGGGTGATGCAATCCCGCTTTTCCAGCTGGATTTCCCTGGCTGTGCAGTGCGGCGCGGTTGACAGAAGGTGGCACTGACAACCCCCAGCCTGCCCGCATGGCACGGCCTTTGCGGCTCCAAAAACCCTTCATTATTTATATATATGCTTATTTTATTTTTTTTTTTTTATTTTTCTGAAATATATTTCCAAACCCTGGTTTGGCTGGGAGGTGTGGGATGCTGGATTTGTCCCCAGCTCACACTAGCCAGGCTCCTGGCAGTGTTTGTGTCCTTGTTTTCCTACCCTCCATTAGGGGGAAAAAAAAAAAAAAAAGCAAACTTTGCTTTTTACTTCCCCTTTTTTGCCTTTTTCTTCATCATTTCCCCTCCATCTGCCAGCTCTGAGCAGCAAACTCAATTTTTAGAAAGCTTGTTGCAGCTAAAGAAACCAAATCTTGATATTCTGAGGCATTTTATTAAAAAAAAAATGTTTTATTAAGCAAGGAAGGTCATGGTAAGCGTTGGACTTGCTTCTGCTCATCAGCACGTCCAGGGGGGCTTTGGGTGGGCTGCAAAATCCTTTTATTTTTGCTGAATTCTGAGCTGTTACCTCAGAAAACGCTGCAGGATGGGGTAATGGAATTCCTGGAATGGTTTGGGTTGGTTAAAGCCCATCCAGTGCCACCCCTGCCATGCCAGGGACACTTTTACCATCCAAAGTTGCTCCAGTCTGGCCTTGGGCACTGCCAGGGATCCAGGGGCAGCCACAGCTTCTCTGGGAATTCCATCCCAGCCAGGAATTCCTTCCCAATATGCCATCTAAACGTGTCCTCCTTCATCTTCAGGTGGTAGACACAGACCATCGTGTCTGTTTTGCCTTTCCCTCAGAAATTTTCTGTCTGGAGCCAGGCTGGGAGAGCTGGGAGTGTTCAGCTGGGGAAGGGAAGGATCCAGGGAGAGCTCAGAGCTCCTGCCAGGGCCTGAAGGGGCTCCAGGAGAGGGGCTGGGGACAAGGGATGGAGGGACAGGACACAGGGAATGGCTTCAAACTGAGAAAAGTGAGATTGGGGTGGGATTTTTGGAAGGAATGAGTGTGGGGAGGGGCTGGGATGGAAATCCAGAGGAGCTGTAGCTGCTCCATCCCTGGAAGTGCCCAAGGGAGAAGAGAAAGCTCCAGAGAGAGCTCAGAGCCCCTCACAGGCCCTGAAGGAGCTCCAGGAGAGCTGGAGAGGGGCTGGGGACAAGGATGGAGGGACAGGACAGGGAATGGCTTCCCACTGCCAAGGACAGGAATGGATGGGATTTTGGGAAGGAAAAGTCCTTTCTTAAGGACTTTCAGGCACCTTTCTCCATCTCCAGTCTGTTTTTGTTTTTTTTTCTCAAATGGAAGACATTGAAAAAGCCTGTGGGAATTTTACACCCCTGAAATGTCAGTGTCCGCTTTGTGTGGGAACCTCTTGGATGTGTTTCAGGAGGAAACTTGGGACTCCCACTGCCAGAGGGAAAGGGTGGATGGGATACTGGGGAGGAATTCTTGGCTGTGAGGATGGGATAAAATCTCCAGAGAAGCTGTGGCTGCCCCGGATCCCTCGAAGTGTCCAAGGCCAGGCTGGGATAGTGTATGGCGCCCCTGCCCACAGCAGGGGCGGCACTGGCTGATCCTCACAGTCCCTCCCAGCGAAGGGAGCCTGGTTTAGGGGATATTCCCCAGCAAAGCTGTGCCCGAGGGCAGTGCCAAGCACCCTCAGGGCCGCCGCCATGTTGCCCCCCCGTTGCTTAGCAACGCCCCCTTCCCTTCCAAGATGGCGGGCGGGGCGGGGCGGGCGTGGCGCAGGCGCGGGCGTGGGGGGGGGCAGAGGGCGGAGGGCGGTGTGGCGGCGGCGGCGGGGGCGGGACGGGGGGAGCGCAGCGCCGCGGAGCCGCCGCTGCCGGGGCAGCCCAGCGGGTCCGCCGGGAGCACCCGCGCGGCCCCCGCTCCGGGTGACGGGAGCGGAGCGGGGCACGGCGGGCAGCGGTGCCGCCGCCGCCACCGCCACCATGTCCGGGCGCGGCCACAACAAGCTGCCGACCACCGAGCGCATCGTCAAGGGTGAGGGGGCGGCGAGGGCGCCCCCTGCCTGCGCGGGGGGCGCGGGGGGGCTCGGCGGAGGGGGCCGCGAGAAACGGGGGGCGAGCGAGGTTTGGGGGGGTCCCCAAGCTGGGGGAGCCCCGAGAAAGGGGAGGGGAATCTGCTTGCTTTATGGGGGGGTCATGGTTTGGGGGAGGCCGGAAAAAAGGGGGGGGTTGAAGAGTGATTTTATGGGAGGGAGCGTGGTTAAAGAGGGGTTCCTCCAAAGTGGGGGAGCCCGGAGAAAGGGAGGGAGGTTCATTTTGGGGGTCCCCAGGTTGGAGGAGCCCGGAGAAAGGAGACGGAGGGATCGTGGTATGGGAGGAGGGGGAGCCTGGTTTAGGGCGATATTCCCCAGAAATATGGGGGGTATGCCTGGTTTTGGGAGGGGTCCCCAGCTTAGCGGAGCCCCCCCCCGGCTGGGGAAACCCGGAGAAAGGGAGGGGGATGCCTGGTTTGGGTGAGGGGAACCTTTAATGGAGGGAGAGCCTGGTTTGGGTGAGGGGAGCCTTTAATGGAGGGAGAGCCTGGTTTAAGGGGGGGTCCCTAGGGTGGGGGGGAACCGAGGTAGGGCGAGGGCAGCGTGATTTTGGGGGGGTATGCTGGAGGGGCACCCCGGTAAAGGAGGGCCCTGGGGGCTGGGGGGGCAGGGATGCCTTGAGTGGTGAGGAGGGGGTGTTCTGATGGGTGACCCCTTATTGGGGATGACTCTGGTTTGGGGGGGATCGTCCTCTGAGTGGGGGAAAATCAGAGGGAGAGCGTGGTTTGGGGGGTCATCCCCAAGAGAGAGCGCAGAGGGAGGCCTGGAGCAACCCCCATAAAGGGGAGCCCTGATGGGGGGGGTCGGGCTGGGGGGACACCCCCTGTTCAGTCAGAAACCTCTGCAGAGGAGCTGGGGGGCATCTCTGGTTTGTGGGGGACACCTGCACTGAGGGGTGAGGGAGGCATTTTTAGCCCCCCCTGTTCCAAGAGGATGCAGCCCCCTCCCTCCATTCTGTGGGATGGGGGCACAGCAGTGACAAGGAGGGGGGGTGACAGCAGGGGACATCCCTTTTGTGGCATGGGGGGAATCTCCATCCTGGCCCGGGCCTCATCACCCCGCCAAGATTGGGGTGCTTTGGGTGGAACTGGGGTTCCCCCGAGGATCCGGGGGCTGAGAGCCCTCCCTGCCCTGATCCAGGCAGCCCCCCGTGCCTTTCCTCCCCCAAATCCCTGCTCCGTGCCCGGATGCCCTGCGGCCGGTGCCAGCTGGCCCCCTCTGCGGCCCCGTTATAGTAGGTACTATTTTGGAAAGAGCAGAAGACACCGAAGCAGTTAATGAGGAGAGAAATACGTTAGCGGAGAAACTCCTGGATCGGGAGGAGGAGGAGGAGGCTGGGGGGGGGATGCACATTTCGCTGCCCTAATTGATCCGGTGCCATCCTCGTCCCCATGCACCAGGAACATCCACTGGGTGCCTCAACTTTCGCCGGGAGGCTCCAAGTTACACAATCACCCCGTTATTAAACCTCCTCCCGCCATGGCTTCCATCATTCCGGGCCGCTGGAAAGCAGCAGATTTCCCAGCAATGCTTGTAATCCCCGGCCATGGAGCTGTACCCACCACGCTGCCATCCCTCCCTTCCCCTCTGGATATGTGTCCAAGCCGTTTTTTTTTTTATTTATTTCTTCATTTATATATTTATTTTTTTTTTTTCCTTTTTAGCCTTTAGCCTGTCATGTGGCCGATCACATGTTTGATGTTAATAACCTCAAACCCAGGGAAAGGGGATCCGGAGCGTGGAGGCCCCTCAGGCTCGGGGAAGCTCCACGGTGGGAGGGGTTTTGTTTTTAATGGGAATAATCCCAAAGTGCTCCCAGATTTTCGGGGGGATCCGGGGTGTTCCCGGAGCCCTGCATGCGCTGTGGTGATTTGTAGATCTCCAGGCAGCCTGAGTGGCCGGTGCTGTCTGTAAATCTCCTGCTAAATCCCAGGCAGCTGCCTGTGTTTAGGTTGGCCTTGTTCGGGAAAGGTAATGGCAATGCAGCCATTATGATTCAGCTGAGTCGGCCGGATCCCGGCGTTCTCCCTCTTCCCGGGGCTTCCAGATCCTGGGAATCCCTCTCAGGGATCCTGCTGCTCCCTCTCAGCGCTTTGGCAACCCCACAAAAAATCCTGCTAATTGCTGCCATTAATCCCTGTCCAGGTAGGGTGGAGGCTCAGGGCCTGCTCGCTCCAAAATCACCCCAAAATCGCCCTGAAATCGCCCCAAAATCGCCCCAAAATCGCCCCAAAATTGCTCCTTGTTGCTTCAGTGCCTGTGGAAATTTGGGGGTTCAGGGCCTGCTCGCTCCAAAATCACCCCAAAATCGCCCCCAAATCGCCCCAAAATCCTCCCAAAATCGCCCCAAAATCCTCCCAAAATTGCTCCTTGTTGCCTCAGTGCCTGTGGAAATTTGGGGGCTCAGGGCCTGCTCGCTCCAAAATCACCCCAAAATCGCCCCAAAATCGCCCCCAAATCGCCCCAAAATCACCCCAAAATTGCTTCTTGTTGCCTCAGTGCCTGTGGAAATTTGGGGGTTCAGGGCCTGCTTGCTCCAAAATCACCCCGAAATCGCCCCAAAATCACCCCAAAATTGCTTCTTGTTGCCTCAGTGCCTGTGGAAATTTGGGGGCTCAGGGCCTGCTCGCCCCAAAATCGCCCCAAAATCACCCCGAAATCGCCCCAAAATCCTCCCAAAATTTATTCTTGTTGCCTCAGTGCCTGTGGAAATTTGGGGGCTCAGGGCCTGCTCGCCCCAAAATCGCCCCAAAATCGCCTCAAAATCACCCCAAAATCCTCCCAAAATCGCCCCAAAATCCTCCCAAAATTGCTTCTTGTTGCCTCAATGCCTGTGGAAATTTGGGGGTTCAGGGCCTGCTCGCTCCAAAATCGCCCCAAAATCCTCCCAAAATTGCTTCTTATTGCCTCAGTGCCTGTGGAAATTTGGGGGCTCAGGGCCTGCTCGCTCCAAAATCGCCCCAAAATCGCCTCAAAATCACCCCGAAATCGCCCCAAAATCACCTCAAAATCACCCCAAAATCCTCCCAAAATTGCTTCTTGTTGCCTCAGTGCCTGTGGAAATTTGGGGGTTCAGGGCCTGCTCACCCCAAAATCACCCCAAAATCACCCCAAAATTGCTCCTTGTTGCCTCAGTGCCTGTGGAAATTTGGGGGCTCAGGGCCTGCTCGCTCCAAAATCGCCCCAAAATCCTCCCAAAATTGCTTCTTGTTGCCTCAGTGCCTGTGGAAATTTGGGGAGAAATCTCTCCTTCTCGGGCCAGGGTTATTGTTGAAAGGTGGTGACATTGTTCGTGGTTATTAATAATTAAAAAGTGAAGATAAAAGCTCATTTTGTTCCGTGGAAAATGCCTGCAATTAAGTAGGATGTGGAATTTTAACTATGTTTAACCTATATATTTACATCTCCTGGGCCCTGCAGAACAGTTGAACTGTAATTACCTTTAGTCAGAGGAAATAGAGTTTTGGGCTAAAATTTGTACTGGGGGAGCTTCATTATTAAAATCACAAATTTTGGGGTGTGTCAAGAATGGATTTTTATGAAAATCTTGAATTTTGGGGTAGGCCATCAATTGCTTTTTATAAAATCTCCCCAATTTGTGTGCTTCAGGAAACTTTTTTTATTAAAATCTTGGCTTTTGGGGTAGGTCAGGAACAGCTTTTTAAACCTCTCATTTAGTCTGGTTGTCTGAATTATCCCAAAATTGGGCTTGAATTACCTGGTGGATCCATGGGATTGATGGATCCACATCCTACAAAATCCACATTATTCAGGCAGGTGGGAATGGTGCTGCTGCAATCCTGGAGCTCAGGGTGGTTAAAAGAAACCTGCAGAGCTTTTTTTGGTCTTATTTGGTTGAATTTTGTGATAATATTTGGTTGAATTTCGTGGTCATTTTTGGTTGAATTTTATGGTCATTTTTTGGTTGAATTTTGTGATCATATTTGGTTGAATTTTTGGTCATATTTGGTTGAATTTTTTGGTCATATTAGGTTGAATTTTGTGATAATATTAGGTTGAATTTTGTCATTTTTTGGTTGAATTTTATGGTCATATTAGGTTGAATTTTATGGTCATATTTGGTTAAATTTTGTGATAATATTAGGTTGAATTTTGTGGTCATATTTGGTTGAATTTTATGGTCATTTTTTGGTTGAATTTTTTGGTCTTATTTGGTTGAATTTTGTGGTCATTTTTTGATTGAATTTTGTGATCATATTTGGTTGAATTTTGTGATCATATTTGGTTGAATTTTGTGGTTATATTTGGTTGAATTTAGTGCACCTGCTCCATTCTTCCTGCCAGAAAGTGTCAAATCCTCTGGGAAGCAGAGCTGTGTCCACTTGCATCCATGACAAATCCTTTAAAAACCTCAGCTATTGCTATTTAGACACCAGAGCAAATAATCCACTGGGATTTTTCTCTATCTATGTATTATTATTATTATTATTATTATTATTATTATTATTATTATTATTATTATTATTATTATTATTATTATTATTATTATTATTATTATTATTATTATTATTATTATTTTGTGTATCATGGACAAAGTGTTGGGCTGGGATCCAGTGCTCTCTGTTCTCATCCCTAATTCCTGGCTGGGATTCCTGAAGTGCTTTCCTGCAGCTTTTTAATTGAGGAAAATCTGAAATTTAAAGGAAATCCCAGGAATTGTGGTGTAAAGCTGGGGCTGTTTCCAAAGGTATCCTGGAATTGAGTGAGTTTTCCCAATTTTTGCTTTGCTGTCCTTTCTTAATAACTTTCAGGCACCTTTCTCCATGTCCAATCTGGTTTTTTTTTCCCAAATGGAAGATACTGAAAGTGTGTGTGGGAATTTTAAACTGAAATTTTAAACTGAATTTCTGGGAATTAACTGGGAATTTTAAACTGAAATTTCAGTGTCCACTTTGCTTGGGATGTGTTTCAGCAGGGAGAGGGATTTGGGATAAGGGGTGGATGATAAATGGAATATTGGGAATGGAATTCCTGAATTGTTTTCTGCTTTTCTGAGGCTTTTTAATTGAGGAAAATCTGAAATTTAAAGGAAATCCCAGGAATTGTGGTGTAAAGCTGGGGCTGGTGCTGTAACCAAAGGTATTCTGGAATTGAGTGGATTTTCCCATTTTTGCCTTGCTGTCCTTTCTTAATAACTTTCAGGCACCTTTCTCCATGTCCAATCTGTTTTTTTCCCAAATTGAAGACATTAAAAGTGTGTGTGGGAATTTTAAACTGAAATTTTAAACTGAATTTCTGGGAATTAACTGGGAATTTTAAACTGAAATTTCAGTGTCCACTTGGTGTGGGATGTGTTTCAGCAGGGAGAGGGATTTGGGACAAGGGGTGGATGATAAATGGAATATTGGGAATGGAATTCCTGAAGTGCTTTCCTGCTTTTCTGAAGTGTTAAATCCCAGGAATTGTGGTGTAAAGCTGGGAATTTCTGGGAATTAACTGGGAATTTTAAACTGAAATTTTAAACTGAATTTCTGGGAATTAACTGGGAATTTTAAACTGAAATTTCAGTGTCCACTTGGTGTGGGATGTGTTTTAGTAGGGAGAGGAATTTGGGACAAGGGGTGGATGATAAATGGGATATTGGGAATGGAATTCCTGGCTGGGATGGGATTCCTGAAGTGTTTTCTGCTTTTCTGAGGTTTTTTAATTGAGGAATATCTGAAATTTAAAGGAAATTCCAGGAATTATGGTGCAAAGCTGGGGCTGTTTCCAAAGGTATCCTAGAATTGAGTGGATTTTCCCATTTGTGTTTTGCTGTCCTTTCTTAATAACTTTCAGGCACCTTTCTCCATGTCCAATCTGGTTTTTTCCCAAATTGAAGACATTAAAAGTGTGTGTGGGAATTTTAAACTGAATTTCTGGGAATTAACTGGGAATTTTAAACTGAAATTTCAGTGTCCACTTGGTGTGGGATGTGTTTTAGTAGGGAGAGGAATTTGGGACAAGGGGTGGATGATAAATGGGATATTGGGAATGGAATTCCTGGCTGGGATGGGATTCCTGAAGTGTTTTCTGCTTTTCTGAGGCTTTTTAATTGAGGAAAATCTGAAATTTAAAGGAAATTCCAGGAATTGTGGTGTAAAGCTGGGGCTGTTTCCAAAGGTATCCTGGAATTGAGTGGATTTTCCCAATTTGTGCTTTGCTGTTCTTTCTTAATAACTTTCAGGCACCTTTCTCCATGTCCAATCTGGTTTTATCCCAAATTGAAGACATTAAAAGTGTGTGTGGGAATTTTAAACTGAAATTTTAAACTGAATTTCTGAGAATTAACTGGGAATTTTAAACTGAAATTTCAGTGTCCACTTTGCTTGGGATGTGTTTCAGCAGGGAGAGGGATTTGGGATAAGGGGTGGATAAATGGAATATTAGGAATGGAATTCCTGGCTGGGATTCCTGAAGTATTTTCTGCTTTCTTCCCACCTTGTTTTGAATATCATCTACAACTCTGAGAGCTCGAGTGTTGGATATTCTCCAGGTTTGGGAATTTTCATCACGGAGCAAGCGCCGATAGGAAACTCAAAGTGGTTTTTTAATTGAAGAAAATCTTAAATGAAAAGAGATTGTGGGGTTTTAAACTCGCTGGTTGGTTTAGTGTTGATGTCTTGCAGGAATTAGAGGGAAAAGGAGCTCTGAAAATGGCTAAAAATGGAATAAAGGCCAAGGTGCATGTGCTCAGCCCTTGGGATGCCAAGGGAAAAGTGTGAATGCCAGCAGGGTCAGGGCATGGAGGGGATCCCTAAACAGCAAATTGTGTCATAATGCAGCAACTTGGCTGGCCAGAGCTCAGGGAGCTGTGGGGTGAGGCAGTCCTTCAACTGGGATCCCATGGAATTCAATTACTTGGGAACCTGATAGTTTGGGGGGGTTTCCAGAAAAAAAAAAAAAAACCCAAAAGTCATCCAAGTAATTCCAATATTCTTATTATTGTTATGTATAAACAGGAAAGATGCTGCGTTATCCCTAAATGGGATGTGCTGGGGAAAGGGGCTGATTTTGTGGCATTTCATCCCAAAAATTAACCCAGAGGTGAATATTTGGGGATGACACAAACTGTGTCAGAGCTGCTTCATTTTGGGCTCAGACTTTCAGATGTCTGCATGCTGGGATCCAGGGATGCTCTGCTTGCTAACAAACATCCTAATGAACGTTCTAATTACCAAAAATGCTGGTGGCAAACCCCAAACACAGCCTTGGGCTCAAAACACCATTGGGGATCAGTGATAAAGCATCTTGGGAACCTGATATTTTGGGGGGGATTTCCAGAAAAAAACCCCAAAAGTCATCCAAGTAATTCCAATATTCTTATTATTGTTATGTATAAACAGGAAAGATGCTGCATTATCCCTAAATGGGATGTGCTGGGGAAAGGGGCTGGTTTGGGGCTGATTTTGTGGCATTTCATCCCAAAATTAATCCAGAGGTGAATATTTGGGGATGACACAAACTGTGTCAGAGCTGCTTCATTTTGGGCTCAAACTTCCAGATGTCTGGATGCTGGGATCCAGGGATGCTCTGCTTGCTAATAAACATCCTAATGAATGTTCTAATTACCAAAAATGCTGGTGGCAAACCCCAAACACAGCCTTGGGCTCAAAACACCATTGGGGATCAGTGATAAAGCATCTTGGGAACCTGATATTTTGGGGGGGGTTTCCAGAAAAAAACCCCAAAAGTCATCCAAGTAATTCCAATATTCCTATTATTGTTATGTATAAACAGGAAAGATCATTATCCCTAAATGGGATGTGCTGGGGAAAGGGGCTGGTTTGGGGCTGATTTTGTGGCATTTCATCCCAAAAATTAACCCAGAGGTGAATATTTGGGGATGACACAAACTGTGTCAGAGCTGCTTCATTTTGGGCTCAAACTTCCAGATGTCTGCATGCTGGGATCCAGGGATGCTCTGCTTGCTAACAAACATCCTAATGAACGTTCTAATTACCAAAAATGCTGGTGGCAAACCCCAAACACAGCCTTGGGCTCAAAACACCATTGGGCATCAGTGATAAAGCATCAGGGCATGGGGATTGGGATTTTGCCCTTCCCTCTGGTGGGTGTGCAGAGGGGAAGGCAAAATAGACACAATGGTCTGTGTGTGGCACTTGGAGATGAAGGAGGGCAAGGTTTGGATGGGATATTGGGAAGGAATTCCCTGGAAGTGCCCCTGGAAGTGCCCAAGGCCAGGTTGGAACAGGTTTGGATGGTAAAAGTTGTTCCTGCCATGGCAGGGGTGGCACTGGATGGGCAGTGGGGAAGGCAAAATAGACACGATGGTCTGTGTCTGCCACTTAAAGATGAGGGAGGGCAAGGTTTGGATGGGATATTGGGAAGGAATTCCCTGGAAGTGCCCAAGGCCAGCTTCTGTTCTGCCTTCCCCACTGCCCACGCTCCTGAGGCTGCTGCCCATCCAGTGGCACCCCTGCCACGGCAGGAACAACTGGAATAATGTGGATTTTGTAGGATGTGGATCCATCAATCCCAAGATGAAGGAGGGCAAGATTTAGATGGGATATTGGGAAGGGATTCCTGGTTGGGATGGAAGTGCCCAAGGCCAGCTTGGAACAACTTTGGATGGGCACTGGATGGGCAGCAGCCTCAGGAGCGTGGGCAGTGGGGAAGGCAAAATAGAAGCTGGCCTTGGGCACTTCCAGGGGCACTTCCAGGGAATCCCTTCCCAATATCCCATCCAAACCTTGCCCTCTTCCATCTTGGGATTGATGGATCCACATCCTACAAAATCCACATTATTCCAGTTGTTCCTGCCATGGCAGAGGTGGCACTGGGTGTGCAGTGGGAAAGGCAAAACAGAACTATGGTCTGTGTCTGCCACTTGGAGATGAAGGAGAGCAAGGTTTGGATGGGATATTGGGAATGGATTCCCAGAGCAGCTGTGGCTGCCCCTGGAAGTGCCCAAGGCCAGGTTGGAACAAGTTTGGATGGTAAAAGTTGTTCCTGCCGTGGCAGGGGTGGCACTGGATGGGCAGTGGGGAATGCAGAACAGACACGATGGTCTGTGTGTGGCACTTGGAGATGAGGGAGGACAAGGTTTGGATGGGATATTGGGAAGGAATTCCCTGGAAGTGCCCCTGGAAGTGCCCAAGGCCTTCTTCTGTTTTGCCTTCCCCACTGCCCATCCAGTGCCACCCCTGCCATGGCAGGAACAACTGGAATAATGTGGATTTTGTAGGATGTGGATCCATCAATCCCAAGATGAAGGAGGGCAAGGTTTAGATGGGATATTGGGAAGGGATTCCCAGAGCAGCTGTGGCTGCCCCTGGAAGTGCCCAAGTCCTTCTTCTATTTTGCCTTCCCCACTGCCCATCCAGTGCCACCCCTGCCATGCCAGGAACAACTTTTACCATCCAAACCTGTTCCAACCTGGCCTTGGGCACTTCCAGGGGCAGCCACAGCTTCTCTGGGAATCCATTCCCAATATCCCATCCAAACCTTGTCCTCCTTCATCTCCAAGTGCCAGACACAGACCAGCGTGTCTGTTCTGCCTTCCCCACTGCCCATCCAGTGCCACCCCTGCCATGGCAGGAACAACTGGAATAATGTGGATTTTGTAGGATGTGGATCCATCAATCCCAAGATGAAGGAGGGCAAGGTTTAGATGGGATATTGGGAAGGGATTCCTGGTTGGGATGGAAGTGCCCAAGGCCAGCTTGGAACAACTCTGGATGGGCAGCAGCCTCGGGAGCATGGGCAGGGGGGAAGGCAAAACAGACACAATGGTCTGTGTCTGGCACTTGGAGATGAAGGAGGACAAGGTTTGGATGGGATATTGGGAAGGAATTCCCTGGAAGTGCCCCTGGAAGTGCCCAAGGCCTTCTTCTGTTTTGCCTTCCCCCCTGCCCACGCTCCTGAGGCTGCTGCCCATCCAGTGCCACCCCTGCCATGGCAGGAACAACTGGAACAATGTGGATTTTGTAAGATGTGGATCCATCAATCCCAAGAGGAAGGAGGGCAAGCTTTAGATGGGATATTGGGAAGGGATTCCTGGTTGGGATGGAAGTGCCCAAGGCCAGCTTGGAACAACTCTGGATGGGCACTGGATGGGCAGCAGCCTCAGGAGCGTGGGCAGTGGGGAAGGCAAAACAGACACAGTGGTCTGTGTCTGGCACTTGGAGATGAAGGAGGACAAGGTTTGGATGGGATATTGGGAAGGAATTCCCTGGAAGTGCCCCTGGAAGTGCCCAAGGCCAGGTTGGAACAGGTTTGGATGGTAAAAGTTGTTCCTGCCATGGCAGGGGTGGCACTGGATGGGCAGTGGGGAAGGCAAAACAGAATTATGGTCTGTGTCTGGCACTTGGAGATGAAGGAGGACAAGGTTTGGATGGGATATTGGGAAGGAATTCCCTGGAAGTGCCCCTGGAAGTGCCCAAGGCCTTCTTCTGTTTTGCCTTCCCCACTGCCCACGCTCCTGAGGCTGCTGCCCATCCAGTGCCACCCCTGCCATGGCAGGAACAACTGCAATAATGTGGATTTTGTAGGATGTGGATCCATCAATCCCAAGATGAAAGAGGGCAAGGTTTGGATGGGATATTGGGAAGGGATTCCTGGTTGGGATGGAAGTGCCCAAGGCCAGCTTGGAACAACTTTGGATGGGCACTGGATGGGCAGCAGCCTCGGGAGCATGGGCAGGGGGGAAGGAAAAATAGAAGCTGGCCTTGGGCACTTCCAGGAAATTCCTTCCCAATATCCCATCTAAACCTTGCCCTCCTTCATCTTGGGATTGATGGATCCACATCCTACAAAATCCACATTATTCCAGTTGTTCCTGCCGTGGCAGGGGTGGCACTGGATGGGCAGCAGCCTCAGCTGGGTGTGCAGGGCAGTGGGGAAGGCAAAATAGACACGATGGTCTGTGTTGGCCACTTGGAGATGAGGGAGGACAAGGTTTGGATGGGATATTGGGAATGGATTCCCAGAGAAGCTGTGGCTGCCCCTGGAAGTGCCCAAGGCCAGGTTGGAACAGGTTTGGATGGTAAAAGTTGTTCCTGCCATGGCAGGGGTGGCACTGGATGGGCAGTGGGGAAGGCAAAATAGACACTGTGGTCTGTGTCTGGCAATTGGAGATGAAGGAGGGCAAGGTTTGGATGGGATATTGGGAAGGAATTCCCTGGAAGTGCCCCTGGAAGTGCCCAAGGCCAGCTTCTATTTTGCCTTCCCCACTGCCCATCCAGTGCCACCCCTGCCATGGCACGAACAACTGGAATAATGTGGATTTTGTAGGATGTGGATCCATCAATCCCAAGAGGAAAGAGGGCAAGGTTTGGACGGGATATTGGGAATGGATTCCCAGAGAAGCTGTGGCTGCCCCTGGAAGTGCCCAAGGCCAGGTTGGAACAAGTTTGGATGGTAAAAGTTGTACCTGCCATGGCAGGGGTGGCACTGGATGGGCAGCAGCCTCAGCTGGGTGTGCAGGTTGTGCCCCTCAGGATTCCCCTGTTTAATTTTATTTTCCTGCCTATCAACCCTGCAAAAGTTAATCCCATTTACCCTGCTCCAGGCCATGAAGGGCCTTGTGGCAATAAATGAGCCCAGATTAATTAGATCCCGTGCCAAAAGTGTATTTTTTTATTTCATGGAAGGTGTCAGAGTGGCGAGAGCGGTGGCTCAGGGCTGCTCTGGCTGCACAGAGCAGGGAAGGCTGTTCCTTAGGAAGTAGGGCAGGGTGCTGGCTTAAAATAGCTCTGAGCACTGGGCTGTGCTGAAGGAGCTATTTAGGTAAATCCTGGGGTCTCAGTGGGGGCAGAGCTGCCTGCTAATCTAAAGATACTCCTTGGGGATCTATATTTGGCTGGGATCCTGCCCAGCTTGGCCGCTTTGCCAGGTATTCCCTGCCCGTGTGCAGGGCTGGGGATGGCTCAGATCCTGATGGAATGTGACATCAGTAAAGGGCAGGAATGAGGGAAGGGGCAGAGTGATCCCATCATGCAGGGCTGGGCTCTCAGGGGCTCCTGGAGGTCAGGATTGCCCTGCCAAGGGTCAGGTGTGCAACCCTGGAAGGGTTTGGGTTGGAAAAGGATCTTGAAACTCATCTCATTGCACCTTGCACTATCCCATATTGCTGTAATCCCCATCCAGCCTGACCTTGGGCAGATTCCAGGAATCTGGAAATATCCTGGGAAACCCCTCAGGATGCATGGGGCAGAGTGAGGGTGGATGCTCTAAAGAAAAGGAAATCTCAGTGCAGATTTTAAGGATTTTTAAGGATTTTCCTGGTAGGATGAGCAATGTTGGGCGTCATATATCCCATAATTATCCCATAATTCAGGGCTGGGCTCCCAGGGGCTCCCAGGGGCTCCTGGGGGTCAGGATTGCCCTGCCAAGGGGCAGGTGTGGGATCCTGGAATGGTTTGGGTTGGAAAAGGATCTTGAAACTCATCTCATTGCACTATCCCACATTGCTGTAATCCCCATCTGACCTTGGGCACTTCCAGGAATCTGCAAATATCCTGGGAAACCCCTCAGGATGGTTGGGCAGAATGAGGTGAAGGATGGAGGGTGGATGCTCTAAAGAAAAGGAAATCTCAGTGCAGATTTTAAGGATTTTTAAGGGTTTTCCTGGCTGCAGGAGCAATGTTGGGCATCAGAATTATCCCATAATTCAGGGCTGGGCTCTCAGGGGCTCCTGGAGGTCAGGATTGCCCTGCCAAGGGTCAGGTGTGGAATCCTGGAATGGTTTGGGTTGGACAAGACCTTAAATCTCATCTCATTGCACCTTGCACTATCTCACATTGCTGTAATCCCCATCCAGCCTGGCCTTGGGCACTTCCAGGCATGAGGAATCTGAAAATATCCTGGGAAAACCCCTCAGGATGGTTGGGGTAGAATGAGGTGGAGGATGGAGGGTGGATGCTCTAAAGAAAAGGAAATCTCAGTGCAGATTTTAAGGATTTTTAAGCATTTTCCTGGCAGGATGAGCAATGCTGGGCATCAGAATTATCCCATAATGCAGGGCTGGGCTCCCAGGGGCTCCTGGAGGTCAGGATTGCCCTGCCCAGGGTCAGGTGTGCAATCCTGGAAGGGTTTGGGTTGGAAAAGGATCTTAAAGCTCATCTCATTGCACCTTGCACTATCTCACATTGCTCTAAACCCCATCTGACCTTGGGCACTTCCAGGAATCTGCAAATATCCTGGGAAACCCCTCAGGATGGTTGGGGCACAGTGAGGTGGGGGATGGATGCTTTAAAGAAAACGAAATCCCAGTGCAGATTTTAAGGATTTTTAAGGATTTTCCTGGCTGCAGGAGCAATGTTGGGCATCAGAGTGATCCCATAATGCAGGACTGGGCTCCCAGGGGCTCCTGGAGGTCAGGATTGCCCTGCCAAGGGTCAGGTGTGGGATCCTGGAATGGTTTGGGTTGGAAAAGGATCTTGAAACTCATCTCATTGCACCTTGCACTATCCCACATTGCTCTGAGCTTCATCCAGCCTGGCCTTGGGCACTGCCAGGAATCTGCAAATATCCTGGGAAACCCCTCAGGATGGTTGGGGAGAGGAGTGAAGGGTTTGGGCACAGTGAGGTGAAGGATGGAGGGTGGATGCTTTAAAAAAAAGGAAATCTCAGTGCAGATTTTTAGGATTTTCCTGGCAGGATGAGCAATGTTGGGCATCAGAATTATCCCATAATGCAGGGTTTGGCTCTCAGGGGCTCCTGGAGGTCAGGATTGCCCTGCCCAGGGTCAGGTGTGGAATCCTGGAAGGGTTTGGGTTGGACAAGATCTTAAAACTCATCTCATTGCACCTTGCACTATCCCATATTGCCCTAAACCCCATCTGACCTTGGGCACTTCCAGGAATCTGCAAATATCCTGGAAAGATCCCTCAGGATGCATGGGGAGAGGAGTGATGGGTTTGGGCACAGTGAGGTGGAGGATGGAGGGTGGGTGCTCTAAAGAAAAAGAAATCTCAATGCAGATTTTAATGATTTTTAAGGATTTTCCTGGCAGGATGAGCAATGTTGGGCATCAGAGTGATCCCATAATTCAGGACTGGGCTCCTGGAGGTCAGGATTGCCCTGCCAAGGGTCAGGTGTGGAATCCTGGAATGGTTTGGGTTGGAAAAGGATTTTAAAGCTCATCTCATTGCACCTTGCACTATCCCATATTGCTGTAAACCCCATCTGACCTTGGCCACTTCCAGGAATCTGCAAATATCCTGGGAAACCCCTCAGGATGCATGGGGAGAGGGCAGAGTGAGGTGGAGGGTGGATGCTTTAAAGAAAAGGAAATCCCAGTGCAGATTTTTAGGATTTTCCTGGCAGGAGGAGCAATGTTGGGCATCAGAGTGATCCCATAATGCAGGGTTTGGCTTCCAGGGGCTCCTGGAGGTCAGGATTGCCCTGCCCAGGGTCAGGTGTGGAATCCTGGAATGGTTTGGGTTGGACAAGATCTTAAAACTCATCTCATTGCACCTTGCACTATCCCACATTGCCCTAAACCCCATCTGACCTTGGGCACTTCCAGGAATCTGCAAATATCCTGGGAAACCCCTCAGGATGGTTGGGGAGAGGAGTGATGGGTTTGGGCACAGTGAGGTGAAGGATGGAGGGTGGATGCTCTAAAGAAAAGGAAATCTCAGTGCAGATTTTAAGGATTTTTAAGGATTTTCCTGGCTGCAGGAGCAATGTTGGGCGTCAGAATTATCCCATAATTCAGGGCTGGGCACCCAGGGGCTCCTGGAGGTCAGGATTGCTGTGCCAAGGGTCAGGTGTGCAATCCTGGAAGGGTTTGGGTTGGAAAAGGATCTTAAAGCTCATCTCATTGCACCTTGCACTATCCCACATTGCTGTAATCCCCATCCAGCCTGGCCTTGGGCACGTTCAGGAATCTGAAAATATTCTGGGAAAGCCCTCAGGATGGTTTGGGCAGAATGAGGTGAAGGACGGAGAGTGGATGCTCTAAAGAAAAGGAAATCTCAGTGCAGATTTTTAGGATTTTCCTGGCAGGAGGAGGAATTTTGGGCTATCCAGGAATTTTCCAGCCTCTGAAGCAAAGCCTCGCTGCTGCCTGGTGGGAGCACCAGCTGAGTGCTGATTTTCTAGGACCAGGTGATCCTTAATGTCCAAATGATCCTTAATGATCCTTCCAACCCAAATCTTTTTGGGGTTCTGGGATTTCAGATCCCATTCTCAGATCCCACTGCCCCAGTTTCCATAGAGGAGCACTGGGATCTCCCCTGGTTGGGATCCTGAGGAGCTCAAGGGGGTTTTTTTCTCCAAAATTCACCAATTTTCCACCTGGAGGTTCCTTTTGGCATGGTGGGCTAAAAGAATAAGAGTTTTCAAATAAGAGTTTAATTTCTCCAAGGAGAATTTCCCAGGATGAATTTCCCAAGTGGTTCAGGGTGAATTTCAGGAGAACACGAGGAAGTGCTGTCAACCCAGATTGCTGCAGAAAATATTCCCTTTTATCAGCTGCTGAGCATAGCAAAACGTGGTAAAATGGCTTCTCAACCAGAATATTATCCCAAAGGTGATGTCCTGGAAAAATCCCACGAGGTTTTCCTGGAGGAACAGGGCACTGGAATTGCTGATTCAGCAGGAGCTGGAGGCTCCTCTATCCTGCCCATCCCTGCCATGAGCAGCTCTGGGAATCTGCTCTGGGACTGATTGATCCCAATTTTTGGGGCTGTTCTGTCCAAGCAGGAAGATTTGGATTCTTTGCAGCTCCCTTTGGACCATCAGCACCTTGGTTACAGATATTCCCAAAGCTGGGAGTAAACACCTCACAAGGAATATTTTATCCAATGAGGATCCAACTGAGAGTGAGGGTTTGAGGCCTGGGATGGGAAAAGGGAAGGGAAGGGAAGGGAAGGGAAGGGAAGGGAAGGGAAGGGAAGGGAAGGGAAGGGAAGGGAAGGGAAGGGAAGGGAAGGGAAGGGAAGGGAAGGGAAGGGAAGGGAAGGGAAGGGAAGGGAAGGGAAGGGAAGGGAAGGGAAAAGGAAAGGGAAAAGGAAAGGGAAAAGGAAAGGGAAAAGGAAAGGGAAAAGGAAAGGGAAAGGAAAAGGGAAGGGAGAAGGGAGGGAAAGGGAAAGGGAAAGGGGAAGGGGAAGGAAAGGAAAGGAAAGGAAAGGAAAGGAAAGGAAAGGAAAGGAAAGGAAAGGAAAGGAAAGGAAAGGAAAGGAAAGGAAAGGAAAGGAAAGGGAAAGGAAAGGGGAAAGGAAAGGGAAAGGAAAAGGGAAAGGAAGGGAAAAGGGAAGGGAAAGGAAAGGAAAGGAAAGGAGAAGGGAAGAGAGAAGAGAAAAGAGAAGGGAGAGGGGAAGGGGAGAGGAGAGAAGGGAAGAGGGAAGAGGAGGGAGAAGGGAAGGGAGAAGGGAAGGGAGAAGGGAAAGGAAGGGAAGGGAGAAGGGAGGGGAAGGGAAGGGAAGAGAGAAGAGAAACCAAGGCCCAGATTGTGTCCAAATTCATCATTTCGTGCTCCCATTTCTCCATGCCGTGAGCACTTTTGGCTGCTCCAGCAGGAATTTTCCTGGGGGTTGCTCTGTGCAGGATTCCCTGGTGGATCAGCCTGTTCCCTGGAGCACAGATCTGGAAGGACACAGAGTTGTGTTTGCTTGGACAGGTTTGAAATGGGCTCCAGAAGCGCTTGGGAGCCGTGGCAGGGTCGGGTTCACATTCCCGGGATTTGCCTTTCCCAGCAGGCCCCGCTGGGCCTCCATGGATGGGCTGTGAGTGGCCAGGCTGGAACCTTGGCAGACAGGTGCTGAATTTCCTGCTGCCCTCCAGGAATCCCTCCCTGCTCCTTGGGGAGATGGCTTTTTTTTTAAAGTAGCTGCAGCTGTTTGCTCTGAACTTCCTCCATTTCCTCCTCCTTTTCCTGTCCTCCTCCTGTTTTTTCTTCCTCCTCCTCCTTCTCCTTTTTTCCTCCTCCTCTTGTTTTCCTCCTTAATTTTTCCTCCCTAATTTTTTCCTCCTCCTTTTTTTCTTCCTTTTTTTCTCCTCCTTTTTCCCTCCTTCTTTTTCCTCCTCCTCCTTTTTTCCTCCTCCTTTTCCTTTCCCCCACCTTTTTCCCCCTCCCCTGTTTTTTCACTTCCTCCTTTTTCCTCCTCCTTTTTTCCTCCCTAATTTTTTCCTCCTTAATTTTTTTCCTCCTCCTTTTTTCCTCCTCCTTTTTTCCTCCTCCTCCTTTTTTTCTCCTCCTCCTTTTTTTCTCCTCCTCCTTTTTATCTCCTCCTCCTTTTTTCCCCCTCCCTCCTTTTTCCTCCTCCTTTTCCTTTCCCCCACCTTTTTCCTCCTCCCCTGTTTTTTTCACTTCTTCCTTTTTCCTCCTCCGTTTTTCCTCCTCCTCCTTTTTTCCTTCTTAATTTTTCCTCCCTAATTTTTTCCTCCTTAATTTTTTTCCTCCTCGTTTTTTTCTTCCTTCTTTCCTCCTCCTTTTTCTCCTCCTCCTTTTTTCCTCCTCCTTTTTTCCTCCTTAATGTTTTCCTTTTCCTCCTCTTCCTCCTTTTCCTCCTCCTCCTTTTCCCCTCCTCTTTTTCCTCCTCCTTTTTTCCCCTTCTTTTTTCTTCCTCTTTATTCCTCCTTAATTTTTTCCTCCTCCTTTTCCTTTCCCCCACCTTTTTCCCCCTCCCCTGTTTTTTTCACCTCCTCCTTTTTTCCTCCTCCCTTTCTTTTCCTCCTCCTTTTTCCCCCCTCCTTTTTCCCCCCTTAATTCTTCCTCCTTAATTTTTTCCTCCTTAATTTTTCCTCCTCCTCCTTTTTCTTTTCTCCTCCTTTTTTCCTCCTCCTCCTTCTTTTTCCTCCTCCTTTTTTCTTCCTCCTTTTTCACCCTCCTCCTTTTTTCCTCCTTAATTTTTTCCTCCTTAATTTTTTCCTCCTCCTTTTCCTTCCCTCCTCCTTTTCCTCCTCTTCTTCCTTTTCCTCCTCCTGCTTTTTTCCTTCTGTTTTTTCCCCTCTCCTTTTTCCCTCCTCCTTTTCCTTTTCTCCTCCTTTTTTTCCTCTTCTTTTTCCCTCCTACTTTTTCCCCTCCCTTTCCTCCTCCTTTCTCCTCCTCCTTTTCCTTTCTTCCTCCTTTTCCTTTTCCCCCTCCATTTTTCCTCCTTAATGTTTTCCTCTTCCTTTTTTCTCCTCCTTTTTTTCTCCTCCTTTTTCCCCCCTCCCTCCTTTTTCCTCCTCCTTTTCCTTTCCTCCTCCTTTTCCTCCTCCTCCTTTTTCCTCCCTCATTTTTCCCTCCTCCCTTTCCCTCTCCTTTTTCCTCCTCCCTTTTTCCCTTCTCCTTTTTCCCTCCTCCTTTTCCTGTCCTCCTTTCTCCTCCTCCTTTTCCTTTCCCCCTCCCTTTCATTTCCTCCTCCTCCTTTTTCCCTCCTCCTTTTCCTTTTCTCCTCCTTTTTTTCCTCTTCTTTTTCCCTCCTACTTTTTCCCCCTCCTTTTCCTCCTCCTTTTCCTCCTCCTTTTTTCCTCCTCCCTTTCTTTTCCTCCTCCTTTTCCCTCCTCCTTTCTCCTCCTCCTTTTCCTTTCTTCCTCCTTTTCCTTTTCCCCTTCCATTTTTCCTCCTTAATGTTTTCCTCTTCCTTTTTCCTCCTCCTTTTTCCCTCCCCCTTTTTCACCCTCCTCCTTTTTTCCTCCTTAATTTTTTCCTCCTCCTTTTTTCCTTTTTCATGTTTTCCTCCTCCTTTTTCCTCCTCTTCCTCCTTTTTCCTCCTCCTGCTTTTTTCCTCTTTTTTTCCTCCCCCTTTTTCCCCTCAGTGACTCCCTGCAATCCCACCAATGAGAGGCAGCCACTGCCTTTGTCGAGTGATGATTTTCTGGGCATACATTGATTTTTAACCTCTGGGAAGTTTGTAGAGCTGCAGGTTCTCAAATAGAGAGTTTTTCCAGGCTGGAATTGCAGAGTTTTGGGCTCTGCACTCGGTGATGTCCCTGCTCTGGACTCATTGGCTCAATGACAATCCCAGGAAAATCCGCATCAGGAGCCAAATCTGAGCTGGGAACTTGCAAGCAAATGTGGATTTTATCACCTGAGGGTGCCCACTGAGAGTATTTTGAGGTGTCTGATCCTTGGGGAGCTTTGGCAGGAGCAGGAACCAAACCAACAGCACGGATCCAGTTCTGGGTTCAGCTTCATTGAGGACTTTTATTGGGATATTTCTACATGCCAGGAGGGTTTGGGAGCTTAAATCACCTCTGCTCTAATGAAACCCTCCTGGGTTTAATCCTGCCTGGAGCAGAGTTCCAGCTCCACCTGCTGGGACCAGCCCTGGCAAAACCTCAGCCCTGAGCTCTGCTGGGGAATTCTCCTCAGCAAAGGCACCTTGCTTGCTCCTGGCCTCACAGTTGGCCAAATTCCCAGCAAAACCAGGATAATCATTGCTATCCCAAAGATTTTAAGGAGCTGTGAGGTTCCAGAGGCTGGTGAGGTACTGGGATGGTTTTCCTCTGCCTGCATCCCTGGAAATGGACAAATCCAGCTTGGAGTAAGCTGACCTAGACTGTGGATCCTCCTCAGCAAAGGCACCTTGCTTGTTCCTGGCCTCGTTTGCTGGCCAAATTCCCAGCAAAACCAGGATAAACATTGCTATCCCAAAGATTTCAGGGAGCTGTGAGGTTTCAGAGGCTTGTGAGGCACTGGGATGGTTTTCCCAGCAAATCTCTGCCTGCATCCCTGGAAATGGCCACGTCCAGTTTGAAGCAACCTGACCTAGACTGTGGAATTCTCCTCAGCAAAGGCACCTTGCTTGCTCCTGGCCTCACTCTTGGCCAAATTCCCTTCAAAACCAGGATAATCAGTGCTATCCCAAAGATTTCAGGGAGCTGTGAGGTTTCAGAGGCTGGTGAAGCACTGGGATGGTTTTTCCAGAAAATCTCTGCCTGCATCCCTGGAAATGGCCAAGTCCACCTTGGAGTAACCTGACCTGGCCTGAAGAATTCTCCTCAGCAAAGGCCTTGCTTGCTCCTGGCCTCACTCTTGGCCAAATTCCCAGCAAAACCAGGATAATCATTGCTAGCCCAAAGATTTCAGGGAGCTGTGAGGTTCCAGAGGCTGGTCAGGCTCTGGGATGATTTTCCTCTGCCTGCCCCATGCCTGGAAATGGCCAAGTCCACCTTGGAGCAACCTGACCTGGCCTGGGGAATTCTCCTCAGCAAAGGCCTTGCTTGCTCCTGGCCTCATTGTTTGCTGACCAAATTCCCTTCAAAACCAGGATAATCAGTGCTAGCCCAAAGATTTCAGGGAGCTGTGAGGCTCTGGGATGATTTTCCTCTGCCTGCATCCCTGGAAATGGCCAAATCCAGCTTGGAGTAAGCTGACCTGGCCTGGAGAATTCTCCTCAGCAAAGGCACCTTGCTTGCTCCTGGCCTCATTTGCTCACCAAATTCCCAGCAAAACCAGGATAGTCACTGCTATCCCAAAGATTTCAGGGAGCTGTGAGGTTTCAGAGGCTGGAGAAGCACTGGGATGATTTTCCTCTGCCTTCCCCATCCCTGGAAATGGCCAAATCCACCTTGGAGCAACCTGACCTAGACTGTGGATCCTCCTCAGCAAAGGCCTTGCTTGCTCCTGGCCTCGTTTGCTGGCCAAATTCCCAGCAAAACCAGGATAATCACTGCTAGCCCAAAGATTTCCTGGAGCTGTGAGGTTTCAGAGGCTGGTGAGGCACTGGGATGGTTTTTCCAGAAAATCTCTGCCTGCATCCCTGGAAATGGCCAAGTCCAGTTTGGAGCAACCTGGCCTCACTCTTTACTGGCCAAATTCCCTTCAAAACCAGGATAATCACTGCTATCCCAAAGATTTCAGGGAGCTGTGAGGTGTCAGAGGCTGGAGAGGCACTGGGATGATTTTCCTCTGCCTGTCCCATCCCTGGAAATGGCCAAATCCAGCTTGGAGCAACCTGACCTGGCCTGGAGAATCCTCCTCAGCAAAGGCCTTGCTTGCTCCTGGCCTCATTGTTTTCTGGCCAAATTCCCAGCAAAACCAGGATAATCATTGCTATCCCAAAGATTTCCTGGAGCTGTGAGCACAGAGGAGCAGGATAATCACTGCTTGCCCAAATATTTTTAGGGACCTGTGAGGTTTCAGAGGCTGGTCAGGCACTGGGATGATTTTCCTCTGCCTGTCCCATCCCTGGAAATGGCCAAGTCCAGTTTGGAGCAACCTGACCTGGCCTGGGGATTCCTCCTCAGCAAAGGCCTTGCTTGCTCCTGGCCTCACTGTTGGCCAAATTCCCTGCAAAACCAGGATAATCAGTGCTATCCCAAAGATTTCAAGGAGCTGTGAGGTTCCAGAGGCTGGTGAAGCACTGGGATGATTTTCCTCTGCCTGTCCCATCCCTGGAAATGGCCAAGTCCAGCTTGGAGCAACCTGACCTGGCCTGGAGAATTCTCCTCAGCAAAGGCCTTGCTTGCTCCTGGCCTCATTTGCTCACCAAATTCCCTTCAAAACCAGGATAATCAGTGCTAGCCCAAAGATTTCAGGGAGCTGTGAGGCTCTGGGATGATTTTCCTCTGCCTGCATCCCTGGAAATGGCCAAGTCCAGCTTGGATCAACCTGACCTGGCCTGGGGATTCCTCCTCAGCAAAGGCACCTTGCTTGCTCCTGGCCTCATTTGCTGGCCAAATTCCCAGCAAAACCAGGATAATCACTGCTATCCCAAAGATTTCAGGGAGCTGTGAGGTTTCAGAGGCTGGTGAGCCACTGGAATGATTTTCCTCTGCCTGCATCCCTGGAAATGGCCAAGTCCACCTTGGAGCAATCCTTGCTGAGGATTCCTCCTCAGCAAAGGCCTTGCTTGCTCCTGGCCTCACTCTTGGCCAAATTCCCTGCAAAACCAGGATAATCACTGCTAGCCCAAAGATTTTAGGGAGCTGTGAGCACATTTCAGGGAGCTGTGAGGTTTTAGAGGCTGGTCAGGCTCTGGGATGATTTTCCTCTGCCTGCATCCCTGGAAATGGCCAAGTCCAGCTTGGAGCAACCTGACCTGGCCTGGAGAATTCTCCTCAGCAAAGGCACCTTGCTTGCTCCTGGCCTCGTTTGTTGGCCAAATTCCCAGCAAAACCAGGATAATCAGGGCTATCCCAAAGATTTTTGGGAGCTGTGAGGTTTTAGAGGCTGGTCAGGCACTGGGATGATTTTCCTCTGCCTGCATCCCATGCTTGGAAATGGCCAAGTCCAGTTTGGAGCAACCTGACCTGGCCTGGGGAATCCTCATCAAAGGCCTTGCTTGCTCCTGGCCTCACAGTTGGCCAAATTCCCAGCAAAACCAGGATAATCACTGCTAGCCCAAAGATTTCCTGGAGCTGTGAGGTGTCAGAGGATGGTGAGGCACTGGGATGATTTCCCTCTGCCTGTCCCATCCCTGGAAATGGCCAAATCCACCTTGGAGCAGCCTGACCTAGTGGAAGTTGTGCTGAAACGAGATTATCTTGAATGTCCCCTGTCCGGTTTTCGGCTGTTTGGATGGCCTGGAAAGGCCCGGGGTGGCCTTGGGGCGTTTCAAAGGACGAGAAGAGGCTTCAGTTCTTTTCTCGGTCTCGGTGTTTATTAATTGTTTATCTAAAAGATTTTCTCTCGGCCCGACAGAGCTCTGCTCAGCAGCCAGCCATGAGCACACTCCCCTGCCCTCCGGGCGGTCACCTATCTTTATACCCAAAGTTACGTGTACAATATTTATCATTTTTCCCCAATACCTTTCACCCTTATTGCCCGGTGCACTTTTAGTAATGACCAATCCCAAAGTGCCACCATCACCACAGAAGATGGAGGAGAAGAAGAAGAAGGACAGGACAGGCCCCAATTCCTCCATCTTACTGCTCTAAACCCCCCTGTACAGAAATCTTAAACTCTGTGTTTTCCTCTCTAATTAGCTAATCTTTTCACCATTCACCCCGGTGAAACCCTCCTATCCTCATACAGGTGTCGTCTCCTGTGTAGGATCAAAGTGCAGCCACCAGACACTTCTGGAACATTCCAGGGCTCCCGAGCCCCCCAAGGGTGCTCTCGGTGGCACCTCAGTGCTGAGGGGCTGAGATCCCACAACTGCATCCCTGGAAATGGCCAAATCCACCTTGGAGCAACCCGACCTAGTGGAAGTTGTGCTGAAATAAGATTATCTTGTATATCCCTTCCCACCCAAATTTATAATTCTGGATATTCCATTCTGGAATTCTGGGATATTTCCTTGCTTGGCCTGATGTCTGGGTGGGTTTGGAGCCTTTTGCCAGCGCTGGTTTCTGTGGGAGCCCAGGGCTGGGCTGTGGTTGTGTTTTTGTGTTTTCATTTCCATCCCCAAAGCTCTCACCTGATTTTTTTTTAGCTTTAAATCCACTTGGGGTCTGCTCAGATTTTGGGGTGTTTCTGCTCAAAGCTGCAGATTTGCTGCTGCCTCCATTGCTCCATCCCAGCTCCGTCCCTGTCATGGTTTGAGCCTGGCACAGAGCCAGTGCCCCCATGAAAATGCCTCACCCTGGTGTCTGCTGTGAGATGTGACCAGGAATAAGCAAAACAGGCTCCAGCTTAAACATAAAGAACACTTTATTACCTAAACTACAGGAAAATAGGGAAAAACTATAAGGAAAAGGAAAAAAAAATTGAAAACCTTACAAAAAAACCACTTTCCTCCTCCCCACTACCTGACTTTCCCAATCCGATACATTCTCCCAAATCACCAACTGCCCAGCCTTGGCACCACACTTTAGTATACTCAAACTTCAGTTCATGAAGAGGAAAGGAGTCCTTCTTGTTCCATAGGCTTCTCCTGGAAACACACTGAAACCTCGTGTGCTTCCTTGTCACTTCGGCACCGCCCGGAAAAAGTCCTTTTGCCGCTTGTGACATCTTCCTTCCATGCCCAGTGCTCTCACCACTGAGACATGGCCAGAGCTGCTTTTAGGGTTGTCTTTCAAGGATGCCTTGTCTCACTCCAAAAAGGCACAGTCTCTGCTTTGGGACATCTGTCCCCCCCATATTTTTCCAACCCCCTGGGGCCGGGGGGTCCTCACGAAGAACCTTCCTGGTTTTGAGGCACTGCCTCCCCCTAAGTGCAGTCTGTGTCACAGGAACAACTGAGTCCATGGCCACAAGAAAAGTCCAGCCAAAAGGCCACTCCAAATCATCTCTCCCCATCCAATCATCTCCACGTTCTTCGGGCCAGGTCCTTGTCTCATCTCATCTCTTATCTCCCTTCTTATTCAGCTTCGAGGAGGATTAGCATTTTTGCAAGGCCCCAATCATGAAAGAAAGGGGTTAAAACTTTCAGTCTCTGTCCCGGAGCTGCGGCACTCCCACACACGCTGCCGCTCCGGCCGGGCACTCTTCCCCCCCTTCTCCTCCTGGGCCGGCTGCTATCACATTCGGTGTCGCCGGCTCTCTCTCTCTCTCTCTCTCTCTCCTGGGGGGGGGAATGGCTGCCCGAGGGCTGACTCCCTGGGATCTTCCACCCTTCCATCCTTGAGGGCCTCCTCACCTCCCATCTCTGTCCAGGCCCAGGCCTACCACGTGGCTGCCCCTCCCCCGCCCAGCAGCAGGGGCTGGACAGGGGAGGGAGATCTGACCTCTTCTCCACGAAGTCCCAAAAGAGCCTCCCAGGGCCAGAGCCCCCCTTTTTAACCCCTGTGTATTCTCGGAGGTGTGTCCAAACCCCACTGGCTACACCAGGTGCCAATATCAAACTCCGAACATCCATTGGTTTGACCACAGCTTCCCAGAATTCCCACTTCTTCCTGGTCAAACCACCACAGTCCCCTTCGAAGAAAATCCTTCATCCATCTCCTACCATTCTGGGATTTTCAGGGTTTTTGTGAGGGGAGAATTCTGTGCTACAAAAAGGAATCTGTGGCTGCAGGTGAGGATCAGAGCTCTGCGAACCTGGAGGACAATGGCAAAAACTGGGACGTTATAAACTGGAATTTATTTCTCCTTTATTGCTGGATATTCCATCCCCAGAGCAAAAATAGAAAGGTTGGAACGTGCAAAAAATTTGGGGGAAAATCATGGAAATGGCAATAATAATAATAATAATAATAATAATAATAATAATAATAATAATAATAATAATAATAATTCTATTATTATTATATTTATTATTATTATTATTATTTATTGCTATAAGATTGGAACATGCAAAAATGTGGGGGAAAATCATGGAAATGGCAATATTATTAATAATAATGATAATGATAATAATGATAATGATAATAATAATAATAATAATTATTATTATTATTACTATTACTATTAATAATGCTTACTATATAATACTAAATTACTATAATTTATTATTATTATTATTATTATTATTATTATTATTATTATTATTATTATTATTATTACTACTACTATTATTATTATTTCCTCTTCGGAAATCTGGAGGTTCCTTACCCAGAGCAAAATAGAAGGATTGAAAAATTCAGAAATTTTGGGGAAAACAGATGGAAATGGCAATAATAGTAATAGTAATAATAATTATAATAATAATAATAGTAATAATAATTTCATCTTTATTTCTGGAACTTAAGAAATCTGGAAGTTCCTTCCCCAGAGGAAAATAGAAGGATTGGAAAATTCAGAAATTTTGGGGAAAACAGATGGAAATGGCATAATAGTAATAGTAATAGTAATAGTAATAATAATAATAATAATAATAATAATTTCCCCTGTATTTCTGGAACTTAAGAAATCTGGAGGTTCCTTCCCCATAGCAAAATAGAAGGATTGGAACATGCAAAAATTTTTGGGAAAACAGATGGAAATGGCAATAAGAATAATATATTAATAACATTATTATTATCATTATTAGCATTATTATTGCCTGAGCCTCCACTCATTGCTCTGAGCTGGGAATTGCTCACAAAATTTGGAATTTATGGCTTTTCCTCCATGGGTTTGTTCCTTATTAATAACTCTAAAAGCTGAAAATCCACCTTTTTCCCATTAAAAAAATTCAATTTTTTGTGCTGGATTTCTCCACATTATTCCCTCTGACTCAGCTTTGAATAGATGAATGTAGGTTAGGTGTGAATGGGAATAAAATCTGGGATAAAAATAACATTTTAGGCAGGAAATTGGGAAAATAAAACCTCACCCTGCAGTGCCCAGTTGTGGAAATTCTCATTTTGGGTGAACTTTTATTTGGATATTTCTACATTTGCCACCCCATTCAACCTCTCAATGTCCAAATTCTTGGTTTTGCCCCAAAAATTTGCTTTTTTTGCTCTCCAAATCTGCTCTGTGCTGAGGAACCAGCAGGGAAGGGGCTTTGTTGGGATTCTCCATTCCCAGAGAGGGAATCCTCGCTCTGGTTTGTTTTATATATTGATTTATTTGTTTTATTTAGGGAATTTTGAGCCCTTTTTGGGGTTATTTTGGGGGGATTTTGGGGATCCCTTTTCCAGTTTGTTTTAGTGAATTTTGCATCTTTTTGGGGTTATTTTGGGGGGATTTTAGGGGATCCCTTTTCCAGTTGGTTTTAGTGAATTTTGCCCATTTTTGGGGTTATTTTGGGGGGATTTTAGGGAATCCCTTTTCCAGTTTGTTTTTGTGAATTTTGTACATTTTGGGGTTATTTTGGGATGATTTTGGGGATACCTTTTCCAGTTTGTTTTAGTGAATTTTGCACATTTTGGGATGATTTTGGGGATCCCTTTTCCAGTTTGATTTTGTGAATTTTGCCCCCTTTTTGGGTTATTTTGGGGGGATTTTGGGGATCCCTTTTCCAATTTGTTTTAGTGAATTTTTCGCCCTTTGGGATGATTTTGGGGATCCCATTTCCAGTTTTATTTAGTGAATTTTGCACATTTTGGGGTTATTTTTGGGATGATTTTGGGGATCCCTTTTCCAGCTTGATTTTGTGAATTTTTTACCCTTTTGGGATTATTTTGGGGGATTCCCTTTTCCAGTTTGTTTTAGTGAATTTTGCCCCTTTTTGGGGTTATTTTGGGGAGATTTTGGGGATCCCTTTTCCAGTTTGTTTTAGTGAATTTTGCCCCTTTTTGGGTTATTTTGGGGGGATTTTGGGGAATCCCATTTCCAGTTTGTTTTAGTGAATTTTGCACATTTTGGGATGATTTTGGGGATCCCTTTTCCAATTTGTTATAGTGAATTTTTCACCCTTTGGGTTTATTTTTGGGGAGATTTTGGGGATCCCTTTTCCAGTTTGTTTTAGTGAATTTTGCACATTTTGGGATGATTTTGGGGATCCTTTTTCCAGCTTGTTTTTGTGAATTTTGCCCCTTTTTGGGGTTATTTTGGGGGGATTGTGGGCATCCCTTTTCCAATTTGATTTTATGAATTTTGCATCCTTTGGGATGATTTTGGGGCTCCCTTTTCCAGTTTGATTTTATGAATTTTGCCCATTTTTTGGGTTATTTTGGGGGGATTTGGGGGATCCCTTTTCCAGTTTGTTTTTGTGAATTTTTCACCCTTTTGGGGGGGATTGAGGGGATTCTTTTTCCAGTTTGTTTTAGTGAATTTTGCACATTTTGGGGTTATTTTTGGGGATCCCTTTTCCAATTTGATTTTATGAATTTTGCACATTTTGGGGTTATTTTGGGGGATTTTGGGGATCCCTTTTCCAGTTTATTTTAGTGAATTTTTCACCCTTTTTGTGTTATTTTGGGGGATTTTGGGGCTCCCTTTTCCAATTTGATTTTATGAATTTTGCCCCCTTTGGGGTTATTTTGGGGGGATTTTGGGGCTCCCTTTTCCCTGCAGGGTTTGCCCAGCCCTGCCCATCCAGGCCCGGAGCTGCTGCTCCTTTTTCAGTCATGAATCCGCCTGGGGCAGCCCAGGGACTCTGGGATTTATAAACAACACAAAATAAACAATCATTTGTGGCTCATTCCTCTGGAGGTGGGCATGGGGCAGCCCTGGTAAAGCTGAATTTTAAGTGTATTTTATGGACTGAGATAAGGAGGAATGGGATTTTATTTTTTTTCCTGTGGGTTTTTTATCTGGCATGCAATGCTGGTGGTGGAAAAGCAGCTTTTTCCCAAATTCTCCCATATTTAACTATTTATGTCCTGTCAAATTGTTGCAAATACCCTCTTGCTCATGAAATAAATAAAATCTAAATTCTCCCAAATTTAACTATTTATGTCCTGTCAAATTGTTGCAAATACCCTCTTGCTCATAAAAATAAATAAAATCTAAATTCTCCCAAATTCTCCCATATTTAACTATTTATGTCCTCTCACACTGTTGCAAATACCCCGTTGCTCATGAAATAAATAAAATCTAAATTCTCCCAAATTCTCCCATATTTAACTATTTATGTCCTCTCACAGTGTTGCAAATACCCTGTTGCTCATGAAATAAATAAAATCCAAATTCTCCCATATTTAACTATTTATGTCCTCTCACACCGTTGCTCATGAAATAAATAAAATCCATGTAAATTTAGCAGGAAATGGAATCTTGCCAAAGAAATCCCTTTGGTTTCCCTTTTCATTTTCTTTTGGTTTTCCCTTGAGCACAGCTGAGCTTTTCATCCATTTCTCACCTCAAACTTCTCTTGCTTTTGTGTCCTTTTGGTGTGGAGGGGCCTCAGCAGCGTCCTGGTGGTGAAACAGGAAATCTCTTTTCCTATTAAAGCAGGAATTCTCTTTTCTGGTTAAAGCAGGGATTCTCTTTTCTGGTGAATCAGGAATTCTCTTTTCCTGTTAAAGCAGGGATTCTCTTTTCCTGGTGAATCAGGAATTCTCTTTTCCTGTTAAAGCAGGAATTCTCTTTTCTGGTGGAACAGGAATTCTCTTTTCCTGTTAAAGCAGGAATTCTCTTTTCCTGGTGAAACAGGAATTCTCTTTCCTGGTGAAACAGAAATTGCTTTTTCCTGGTGAAAGAGGAATTCTCTTTTCTGGTGGAACAGGAATTGCTTTTCGTGGTGAAACAAGAATTGCCTTTTCTGGTGAAACAGGAATTGCATTTTCCTGTTAAAGCAGGAATTCTCTTTTTCTGTTAAAGCAGGAATTCCCTTTTCTGGTGAATCAGGAATTCTCTTTTCCTGTTAAAGCAGGAATTCTCTTTTCCTGGTGGAACAGGAATTGCTTTTCCTGGTGGAGCAGGAATTGGTTTTCGTGTTAAAGCAGGAATTCTCTTTTCCTGTTAAAGCAGGAATTGCATTTTCTGGTGGAACAGGAATTGCTTTTCATATTAAAGCAGGAATTCTCTTTTTCTGTTAAAGCAGGAATTCTCTTTTTCTGGTTAAAGCAGGAATTCTCTTTTTCTGGTTAAAGCAGGAATTCTCTTTTCCTGTTGAAACAGGAATTCTCTTTTCCTGTTAAAGCAGGAATTGCTTTTCCTGGTGGAGCAGGAATTGCTTTTTCCTGTTAAAGCAGGAATTCTATTTTCCTGTTAAAGCAGGAACTCCCTTTTTTGGTTAAAGCAGGAATTCTCTTTTTCTGTTAAAGCAGGAATTCTCTTTTCCTGGTGAAACAGGAATTGCATTTTCTGGTGGAACAGGAATTCTCTTTTCTGATGGAACAGGAATTCCCTTTTCTGGTGAATCAGGAATTCTCTTTCCTGGTGGAACAGGAATTGCAATTTCTGGTTGAAACAGGAATTCTCTTTTTCTGTTAAAGCAGGAATTCCCTTTTCTGGTGGAGCAGGAACTGCCTTTTTCTGGTGGAACAGGATTTCTCTTTTTCTGGTGCAGCAGGAATTGCATTTTCCTGTTAAAGCAGGAATTCTCTTTTCCTGTTAAAGCAGGAAATCTCTTTTTCTGGTGGAACAGGATTTCTCTTTTCCTGCTGAATCAGGAATTGCTTTTCCTGGTGAAACAAGAATTGCCTTTTTTGGTGAAACAGTAATTGCTTTTCCTGTTAAAGCAGGAATTCTATTTTCTGGTGAAACAGGAATTCTCTTTTCTGGTTAAAGCAGGAATTCTCTTTTCTGGTTAAAGCAGGAATTCCCTTTTCTGGTTAAAGCAGGAATTCTCTTTCCTGATGGAGCAGGAACTGCTTTTCCTGTTAAAGCAGGAATTCTCTTTTCCTGTTAAAGCAGGAAATCTCTTTTCCTGGTGGAACAGGAATTGCTTTTTCTGGTGGAACAAGAATTACCTTTTCTGGTTAAAGCAGGAATTCTCTTTTCCTGGTGAAACAGGAATTGCTTTTCCTGTTAAAGCAGGAAATCTCTTTTCTTGGTGAAACAGGAATTCTCTTTTCTGGTGAAACAGAAATTGCTTTTTCCTGGTGAAAGAGGAATTCTCTTTTCTGGTGGAACAGGAATTGCATTTTCCTGGTGGAACAGGAATTCTCTTTTCCTGGTGGATCAGGAATTCTCTTTTCCTGTTAAAGCAGGGATTCTCTTTTCCTGCATTTGGGTGCCCTTGGTGCATTTACAAACCCCAGCCCTGCCCATTTCACATTTCTCTGCCCAAACCAGCCTGGCTGCCACCCCTGGGTCTGTGTGCAGAGGGAAGGTGGCACAGAGGCCACAGGGGGGAATTCTGGCAATGTTGGGAGTGCTTTATCCATAATTTTCATTAATTATTTGGGAGCTGGCTGTGAGGATGAGCTTCACCCATTGCCTGGGCATTCCAGAGCCAACCCTGGAGCTGCAGTGAAACGGCAGAATCAGCTCAGAATCAGTTCAAATTCAGCTCAGAATCACTAAAATGCAGCTCAGTCAAATGCAGCTAAAATCAGTTAAAACCAGGTGAAACCAGTTCAAATTCAGTTCAGAATCAGTAAAATACAGCTCAGTAAAATGCAGCTAAAATCAGCTAAAACCAGGTAAAACCAGTTCAAATTCAGCTCAGAATCAGTAAAATGCAGCTCAGTAAAATGCAGTAAAAATCAGTTAAAACCAGTTCAGAATCAGTTAAAACCAGTTAAAACCTGTTCAAATTCAGTTCAGAATCACTAAAATTCAGCTCAATAAAATGCAGTAAAAATCAGCTAAAACCAGTTCAGAATGAGTTAAAACCTGTTCAAATTCAGTTCAGAATCACTAAAATGCAGCTCAGAATCAGTTCAAATTGAGAGGAGCAATTTGAGCTGCAAAAGGACAAATTTAGGGTGGATGTAGAGAAGGAATCCTTCCCTGGGAGGGGCTGGGATGGAATTCCCAGAGGAGTTTTGGCTTCTCTGGATGCCTGGAAATGTCCCTGGAAGGGTTTGGAGCAACCTGGGGTGCTGGAATCTCCTTCCATGCCAAGCCATTCCACAATTCTGATTTCTTTTTGTGAGATAAGGATTTATCTCCTCGTTTTTCAGATAAAAGCAGGAGCTGGGTGAGTCTCTCCACCCTTCCCAATGCCCTGGAGGTGCAAAATTCCAGCTCAGGTTGCTCTGAGGGCTCTTCCTGCTCTTGGAGAGGGAACATCTTCATCCTAAGAGTATGGAGCGTGGCTGAAAAATGAAAATGGATAAAAAATATCCATCTCTATAAAATTGACCCAAATTAACCCAAATTAGCTGTGGTTAAAACAGAAGCTATTCTGGTTTTTTTTGGATGTTTTTTTAAGGGATGGATACTGGAATGGATATTTAGGACAGTTTATGGGGTAATACTTGGGGAGTTGACCCCTGGCTGATCACTCAATGTCCTGGATTGAAAATTCTCAATGGAGGGGATGTGAGTGAGTGACAGAGCCAGGGGGGGATTTGGGGATATCTCAGCAAAAGAGAGGGATTGCACAGGTAGAGAGAGGGGGTAAATCATTTGAGAAAAATACAAACCAAAACTATTAGAAATTATTACAAAGTAGAAAAATGCACTGCAATGCTGGGGTGCTGGGAATGGCCTGAGCTCGCCCTGCAGAGCCCATCCTGGGGTGACAAACCAATAAATGAATTTAAGGATGGATCCTGGGGAATGGACATTTAGGACAGTTTATGGGGTAATATTTGGGGGGTTGATCCCTGGCTGATCACTCAATGTCCTGGACTGAAAATTCTCAATGGAGGAGATGGGATGTGAGTGAGTGACAGAGCCAAGGGGGGATTTGGGGATATTTCAGCAATGGAGAGGGATTGCACAGGTAGAGCAAGGGGGTAAATCATTTGAGAAAAATACAAAACAAAACTATTAGAAATTATTACAAAGTAGAAAAATGCACTACAATGCTGGGAATGGCCTGAGCTCACTCTGCAGAGCCCATCGTGGGTGACAAACCAATAAATGAATTTAAGGATGGATTCTGGGGAATGGACATTTAGGACTGGCTGATCACTCGAGGTCCTGGACTGAAAATTCTCCATGGAGGGGATGGGATGTGAGTGAGTGACAGAGCCAGGGGGGGATTTGGGGATATTTCAGCAATGGAGAGGGATTGCACAGGTAGAGCAAGGGGGTAAATCATTTGAGAAAAATACAAAACAAAACTATTAGAAATTATTACAAAGTAGAAAAACGCACTGCAATGCTGGGGTGCTGGGAATGGCCTGAGCTCACTCTGCAGAGCCCATCCTGGGTGACAAACCAATAAATGAATTTAAGGGATGGATTCTGGGGAATGGACATTTATGGAGAAACACTTGAGGGGTTGACCCCTGGCTGATCACTCATCATCCTGATCTCAGCAAAGGAGAGGGATTATTTGGGGAAAACAAGGCGATACAAAGACCAAACCATTATAAACCACAAAACCACATTACAACAACAAACCTGTGGTGTCTGTGGGTTAAATTCCTTAAAAGAAGCAGCGCCTGTCACTCCCTCTCCACCAGAAGCTGACTCCTTGCCTTGTGCAGAGGGGGGCATATGTGGCCCGAAGTTTAGAGTCCGGCTAGCTGAGGGTGAAAGGCCGACGCCCCTCTGCAATTCCTGGCCAGCACCCTTGGGCGTCTGAGGGCCTCGGGCTGTGCCTCACACCGCTGGTATTGGGGAGGAACGGAGCTGACCATTTCCCGGGGGTTAAACATCGGTTTATTAAAGGTGTTGCGGGATCCAAACGCAGGGAAACCAACCAGGAAGAAGTTTATCCATAGGGGGTGAAACAGGATTATAAAGGAGGGGTGCAGAGAGGGGGTATGTGGCTCGAAGTTTTAGAGTCTGACTAGCTGAGGGCGAAAGGCCGACGCCCCTCTGCAATTCCTGGCCAGCACCCTTGGGCGTCTGAGGGCCTCGGGCTGTGCTGGCTGCGGACTGGCTCACACCGCTGGTATTGGGGAGGAACGGAGCTGACCATTTCCCGGGGGTTAAACATCAGTTTATTGAAGGTGTTGCGGGATCCAAACGCAGGGAAACCAACCGGGAAGAAGTTTCTCCATAGGGGGTGAAACAGGATTATAAAGAAGGGGGGGGTGGGTACAGGCGGAACCAATCGGGAAAGGTGAGGGGATGAACTTCACAGAACTGACACTCCATGGAGACCAGTAATCAAAAGGTAAAGGAGGTGTCCTGGGACCCCAGCCAACCACCATCTCCAGAGAGGAGAAGGTTCTCGAAACCTGGGAGGAGAAAGGGGGTGATTGACTGGGCCCAGGGAGGAGACAACTTTCACTTATAAGGGAAACCAGGGGAAGAGTGCTGTGGTGTGTTCTTAAGTTTGTTAGTTTGCTCCCCCATTTTCTGTATTAAATGGTTTCTTCCTTTCCCAGGACCCTGTCAGTTAGGTCGCTATGGAAATGAAACTGCTCCTTCCCTGGTTTCTCTTATAAAGTAAAAGTTGTTTCCTCCTTGGGCTCAGTCAATCACCAGGTTTCGAGAATTTTCTTTTCTCTGGGAGTTATGGTTGGCTGTAGCCCCGGAGCCCCTCCTATGATTTATAACAGTTGGTTACTTTAGTATATCAGTTATGTTTCGTACCTCCAAATATGTATTTCTATTGGATAGCCGGGTTTCCCTGCCTTCTTCCCCCCTTTTCCCTTAAAACCCTCTCCTGCCCTCTGTTCGGGGCCATTTGCTGGGTGTTTCCCCTCCTTGTTGGTTCTTCTGTAATAAACCCACAGTTTACCCCCAGCAAGTGGTCGCCTCATAATTCGTCTCTCACCGCGCTGCTCCGAGCTATCCCCCAGCTCAGCCCAAGGCCAAGACGCCGAGGGGGGCTGGCTTCAGACGTGCAGGGGCCCTGGCCTTTGCCCCTCACCAGATAGCCGGATTCCAGGGCCGTGGACGCCCCCGCACAGGTGTCCTGGGACCCCAGCCAGCCACCATCTCCAGAGAGGAGAAGGTTCTCGAAACCTGGGAGGAGAAAGGGGGTGATTGACTGGGCCCAGGGAGGAAACAACTTTCACTTATAAGGGAAACCAGGGGAGGAGCAATTAAATATCGGCAACTATGAATAGCGGTTACCATAGCAACTTAGCTGACGGGCTAGCAGTGGCGGGAAAAACTGGGGGGACGAAACCATTTTACACATAATAGGGGGGAACAATACATAAATTGGGGGAATAACACAAGAAACTTAACAACACACTCCAACAGCCTTGCCTTGCCTTTGCAGCCGTGCCGTTCCCTCCCACGCAGCGGCTCACGCTCAAGGAGGTGTTTGAGGATGGCAAACCCAGGCTCGACGTCCTCAAGAGCCACCTGGTGAAGGAGGGGAGGCTGGAGGAGGACGCGGCGCTGAAAATCATCAACGACGGCGCCGCCATCCTGAGGCACGAGAAAACCATGATCGAGGTGGAGGCTCCCATCACAGGTGTGAAAAGTGCAAATTACATGGCTCTACACAGATATTTACTGTCTGTATGTTATGTTGTGTGGTAACTTTTTAATAGGAGGGGAAATGTGGTTTTGGCGTTAAAATCCAACTTTTGTGGTTAAAAGAGAAACTATTCTGGTTTTTTTTGGGATTTTTTTTAAGGGATGGATACTGGGGCATGGACATTTAGGACAGTTTATGGGGTAATATTTGGGGGGTTGACCCCTGGCTGATCACTCAATGTCCTGGATTGAGAGTTCTGGATGGAGGGGATGGGATGTGAGTGAGTGACAGAGCCAGGGGGGGGTTTGGGGATATTTCAGCAATGGAGAGGGATTGCACAGGTAAAAGGAGGGGGTAAATCTGGGATAAACCATTTGGGGAAAATACAAAACAAAACTATTAGAAATTATTACAAAGTAGAAAAATGCACTACAGTGCTGGGAATGGCCTGAGCTCACTCTGCAGAGCCCATCCTGGGGTGACAAACCAATAAATGAATTTAAGGGATGGATTCTGAGGAATGGATATTTAGGACAGTGCATGGGGTAATATTTGGGGAGTTGACCCCTGGCTGATCACTCAATGTCCTGGACTGAAAATTCTCCATGGAGGGGATGGGATGCGAGTGAGTGACAGAGCCAGGGTGGGGATTTGGGGATATTTCAGCAAAAGAGGGATTGCACAGGTAGAGCAAGGGGACACAAAATGGGATAGAAAACCAAAACTATTACAAAGTATTATGAAATATAAAAACACAGCAACACTGGGGTGCTGGGAATGGCCTGAGCTCACTCTGCAGAGCCCATCCTGGGGTGACAAACCAATAAATGAATTTAAGGGATGGATCCTGGGGAATGGATATTTAGGACAGTTTATGGGGTAATATTTGGGGGGTTGACCCCTGGCTGATCACTCAATGTCCTGGACTGAGAGTTCTGGATGGAGGGGATGGGATGTGAGTGAGTGACAGAGAGCCAAGGGGGGATTTGGGGATATTTCAGCAAAGGAGAGGGATTGCACAGGTAGAGCAAGGGGACACAAAAATGGGATAGAAAACCAAAACTATTACAAAGTATTATGAAATATAAAAACACAGCAACACTGGGGTGCTGGGCAGGGTCTCAGCTCGCCCTGGAGAGCCCATCCTGGGTGACAAACCAATAAATGAATTTAGGGGATGGATCCTGGAATGGACATTTATGGAGAAACACTTGGGGGGTTGACCCCTGGCTGATCACTCAATGTCCTGGACTGAAAATTCTCAATGGAGGGGATGGGATGTGAGTGAATGACAGAGCCAGGGGGGGATTTGGGGATATTTCAGCAAAGGAGAGGGATTGCACAGGTAGAGGGGAGGGGGTAAATCTGGGATAAACCATTTGGGGAAAATACAAAACAAAACTATTAGAAATTATTACAAAGTAGAAAAACACAGCAACACTGGGGAAATGTGGTTTTGTCGTTAAAATCGAACTTTTGTGGTTAAAACAGAAGCTATTCTGGTTTTTTTTGGGATGTTTTTTTTGGGATGTTTTTTTAAAGAGAGGAATGAGGTGCTCACACCAAGACAGCAGCCACAGGACACCTCAGTCTTCCAGAGAAAGAGAATTTGTTGCTCCATTATCAGAATAAATGAACTTCTTCCCACCTTGAACTTCTTCCCACCTCACTCAGCTTAGGATTCAGAGGAAGAAGCTGACACTGCCCAGACAGAATCCTGTGTTTGAATGGAATTTATGCATCATGGATGAGGTGTCTGAATATGCAACAGGTTATTGCTTTTAAGGGTTAATCCTCTGTTAACGTGTCCTTTTTTTTCAGGCTCATTTTGCCCAGAGACTGTCCTTAACTGTTTGTTTTTATTGTCTCATGTTGTCCTAATCCAAATTGTCCCAGTTTTTATTACTCTAATTATATTCCTATTTTTATAACCATTTTATTACTATTAAACTTTTAAAATTTTAAAAACAAGTGATTGGCGTTTTTCACATAGGAATGGGCTCTCTGTTGACAGAGTGACAGAACTATCTTTTGTCCTCTTAAAAAGGAAATAAACTTAGAATTTTCTCTCCTCAGTTAGGTGAAAAGACATCTCACAGGACCTGGGGGCCTTCACCTCAAACTTAAGGTGGAAAAAGTTCCCCCAGAGCAATTTACTAGAAAAAGAAGAGAACAAAGAAATTAATCACTTTTGTCAGGTGTTTTACCAGGGGCAAGGACCTCAGTTTTTCTCTGTAAACACAGAGTTTTGTTATTTTGCCTTTTATTAAAACCTTTTTCTTTCCAACACTACCCCAGGATCCATCCTGCTGATTTTATACCTCCTGGATATAAAGCTACCTTGGATGTGAAATAAATCTTGAAGAGCTTATGAGACCTGGAGAGGAGCCCCATATTCCCCTAGAGCTCATGCCTCAATCCCTCAATAACACCCTGCATAACCCCAGCAGGGTTTTTTTTGCCCTATTCCTTCCACCTGAAGGTTTTTTTTTAACTCTGCTGAGCTCTCACAAGAGAAAATTTTGCTGCTCCTCGCTGCTGCCGTGACCTTTGCTTTTCTTAGCGTGGTAATTCTTATATATAAATAAATATATAAATAAACCCCTCTTTTGTGCTGTTTTTGCTCCCCCAGTGTGTGGTGACATCCATGGGCAGTTCTTTGACCTGATGAAGCTCTTTGAGGTGGGAGGATCACCCAACAACACCCGCTACCTCTTCCTGGGGGACTACGTGGACAGAGGCTACTTCAGTATAGAGGTGACCACTGCGGGGGGCTGGGGCTGGGGGAACACAAAGGGGCGAATTTTGGTTAAAAACAGAGCTCAGGCATTTAAAACCAGCTCAAAATCAGCTCAAATTTGGCTCAGAATCAGTAAAGTGCAGCTTAGAATCAGTAAAATGCAGCTCGGTAAAATGCAGTTAGAATCAGTTAAAACCAGTTCAAATTCAGTTCAGAATCAATTAAATGCAGCTCAGTAAAATGCAGTTAGAATCAGTTAAAACCAGTTCAAATTCAGTTCAGAATCAGTAAAATTCAGTTCAAATGAAGCTCAGAATCAGTAAAATGCCGCACAGAGTCAGTAAAATGCAGCTCAGTAAAATGCAGTTAGAATCAGTTAAAACCAGTTCAGAATCAGTAAAATGCAGTTCAGAATCAGTAAAATCAGTTAAAACCAGTTAAAACCAGTTCAAATTCAGTTCAGAATCAGTAAAATGCAGCTCAGAATCACTAAAATGCAGCTCAGAATCAGTTCAAATGCAGCTCAGTCAAATGCAGCTAAAATCAGTTAAAACCAGCTCAAAATCAGTTCAAATGCAGCAAAAATACAGCTCAGAATCAGTAAAATTCAACTAAGAAGCAGTAAAATGCAGCTCAGTATAATGCAGTTAAAATCAGTTTAAACCAGTTCAGAATCAGTTAAAACCAGTTCAAATTCAGTTCAGAATCACTCAAATGCAGCTCAGAATCAGTTCAAGTGCAGCTCAGAATCAGTAAAATGCTCCTCAGTCAAATGAAGCTAAAATCAGTTAAAACCAGCTCAAAATCAGCTCAAATTTGGCTCAGAATCACTAAAATGCAGCTCAGGATCAGTAAAATGCAGCTCAGTCAAATGCAGCTAAAATCAGTTAAAACCAGCTCAAAATCAGTTCAAATGCAGCAAAAATACAGCTCAGAATCAGTAAAATTCAACTAAGAATCAATTCAAATGCAGCTCAGTAAAATTCAGCTCAGAATCAGTTAAATACAACTCAGAATCAGTAAAATTCAATTCAGAATAAATTCAAATGTAGCTCAATAAAATGCAGCTCAGAATCCATTAAATACAGCTCACAATCAGTAAAATTCAGCTTAGAATCAATTAAATGCAGCTTGGAATCAGTTCAAATGCAGCACAATAAAATACAGCTCAGAATCAGTTAAATACAGCTCCAAATGAGTAAAATTCAATTCAGAATAGGTTCAAATGCAGCTCAATAAAATTCAGCTCAGAATCAGTTAAATACAGCTCAGAATCACTAAAATACAGCTGCAAATCAGTAAAATTCAATTCAGAATAAGTTCAAATGTAGCTCAATAAAATTCAGCTCAGAATCCATTAAATACAGCTCCAAATCACTAAAATACAGCTGCAAATGAGTAAAATTCAGCTCAGAATGAGTTCAAATGCAGCTCAATTAAATACAGCTCACAATCAGTAAAATATGGCTCAAAATCAGTAAAATTCAGCTTAGAATCAATTAAATGCAGCTTGGAATCAGTTCAAATGCAGCTCAATAAAATGCAGCTCAGAATCAGTTAAATACAGCTCCAAATGAGTAAAATTCAATTCAGAATAAATTCAAATGTAGCTCAATAAAATGCAGCTCAGAATCAATTAAATACAGCTGCAAATCAGTAAAATTCAATTCAGAATAAGTTCAAATGCAGCTCAGAATCAATTAAATACAGCTCCAAACCAGTAAAATTCAGCTTAGACTCATTTAAATGTAGCTTGGAATCAGTTCAAATGTAGCTCAATAAAATACAGCTCAGAATCAGTTAAATACAGCTCACAATCAGTAAAATATGGCTCAAAATCAGTAAAATTCAGCTCAGAATCAATTAAATGCAGCTTGGAATCAGTTCAAATGCAGCACAATAAAATACAGCTCAGAATCAGTTAAATACAGCTCCAAATCACTAAAATACAGCTCCAAATCACTAAAATTCAATTCAGAATAAGTTCAAATGTAGCTCAATAAAATACAGCTCAGAATCAATTAAATGCAACTCCAAATCACTAAAATACAGCTGCAAATGAGTAAAATTCAATTCAGAATAGGTTCAAATGCAGCTCAATAAAATGCAGCTCAGAATCCATTAAATACAGCTCAGAATCACTAAAATACAGCTGCAAATGAGTAAAATTCAATTCAAAATAAGTTCAAATGTAGCTCAATAAAATACAGCTCAGAATCAATTAAATACAGCTCCAAATCAGTAAAATTCAATTCAGAATAAGTTCAAATGTAGCTCAGTAAAATGCAGCTCAGAATCAGTAAAATATGGCTCAAAATCAGTAAAATTCAGCTTAGAATCAATTAAATGCAGCTTGGAATTAGTTCAAATGTAGCTCAATAAAATGCAGCTCAGAATCCATTAAATACAGCTGCAAATCAGTAAAATTCAGTTCAGAATAAGTTCAAATGTAGCTCAATAAAATGCAGCTCAGAATCCATTAAATACAGCTCAGAATCAGTTAAATACAGCTCCAAATGAGTAAAATTCAATTCAGAATAAATCCAAATGTAGCTCAATAAAATATAGCTCAGAATCAGTGAAATATGGCTCAAAATCAGTAAAATTCAGCTCAGAATCAATTAAATGCAGCTTGGAATCAGTTCAAATGTAGCTCAATAAAATGCAGCTCAGAATCCATTAAATACAGCTCAGAATCCATTAAATACAGCTCCCAATCAGTAAAATACAGCCCAGAATGAGCTGAAATCCAGCTCAGGATCAGCCCAAACACCAACCCCAGATCTCTCATGCTGGATTTCCCTCGCAGTGAATTCTGCCTGGGGTGAGGGCAATGCTGACCATTCCCAGTGGGATTTTGGGCTGGGAATCTTTGTCCCCACCTTTGGATCCTCACCAGTGGCAGAGAAGGGGTTAAAGCCTGACCTCTGCCTTCTGGGCTGGATTTAATGGCACTTGGGGACAGCAAGGGACATTTGATGGTGCTGCTGCAGATCCTGTGGGTTCTGGAGCTTGGATTGAAGGAATTTGAGTTTGTAGCTCATGTTTGCTCTTAAATGTTTATTATTTTTTATCACTGATGTAGTCCTACAACTCTGAGTTTTGTAGCTTTTGATTAGGAAGGCACAAAGTGGCTAACTCTTCTTTTAAGACTAAACTATCTAATTAAGAAATAGCACTTAGATTATTTTCCTTTTTAACTTAATAACTGATCTGTCAAAGCTTGTAATGTGGACTTTTCTAATTACAAAATACCACCCAAACCCATGGAAAAGAGGGAAGAAGAAGGTAGAGAAGAACAAGCTGCCTCTGCCTTAAAACTTCTGTCTTGCTTTTTGTTGATTTCTAAAACTCAATATTCTAAATTCTAAAAAAAATTCTTAAATTTTGTATATTCTAAAACTGTAAGTTTTCTACTCTGTGATACCACACACTTCTAGCTAATTACACATCTATAATCTTTGTGTTATCAATTAATTTTGGAAGTCTCTTAGGTCAAATGTAGTGGTCTCTTGTGAGTCTGTGCTGAAAGTTGAAGGATTATTTTCCTTTTTAACTTAATAACTGATCTGTCAAAGCTTGTAATGTGGATTTTTCTAATTACAAAATACCACCCAAACCCATGGAAAAGAGGGAAGAAAGTAAAGAAGAACAAGCTGCCTCTGCCTTAAAACTTCTGTCTTGCTTTTTGTTTATTTCTAAAACTCAATATTCTAAATTCTAAAAAAAAAATTCTAAAATTTTGTATATTCTAAAACTCTTAAGTTTTCTACTCTGTGATATCACACACTTCTAGCTAATTACATATCTATAATCTTTGTGTTATCAATTAATTTTGGAAGTCTCTTAGGTCAAATGTAGTGGTCTCTTGTGAGTCTGTGCTGAAAGTTGAAGGATTATTTTCCTTTTTAACTTAATAACTGATCTGTCAAAGCTTGTAATGTGGACTTTTCTAATTACAAAATATCACCCAAACCCATGGAAAAGAGGGAAGAAGGTAAAGAAGAACAAGCTGCCTCTGCCTTAAAACTTCTGTCTTGCTTTTTGTTGATTTCTAAAACTCAATATTCTAAATTCTAAAATTTTGTATGTTCTAAAACTCTTTAAGTTTTCTGCTCTGTGATATCACACACTTCTAACTAATTACACATCTATAATCTTTGTGTTATCAGTTAATTTTGGAAGTCTCTTAGGTCAAATGTAGTGACTTGTGAGTCACTAATGTAGTGACTCTTGTGAGTCTGTTTGCTGAAAATTGAAAGTTCTCAGTATCCAGGGTTCCAACAGGATCCCAGCAGGAAATGTTGGAAAAGCTGCAGAATTCAGGATGGAGCAGGAGGAGAAAGAGCCATGAGCCTGAGTCACTGCTTCCTTCTAAAACCTTGGGATGGAGCAGAATCCACCTGGGCTGTGACAGGAATTCCATGGGCAAGAAATTGGGAGTACAAAGGATTGTGGCTGCTGCAGGCTCAGAGCTGGGATGGGATGGGACAGGAAGGGACAGCTCTCAGCAAAATGCCACAAATCCCAAGGTCTCAGCTCACTCTGCAGGGCCCATCCTGGGTGACAAACCAATAAATGAATTTAAGGGATGGATACTAAGGAATGGACATTTAGGACTGGCTGATCACTCAATGTCCTGGACTGAAAATTCTCAGTGGAGGGGATGGGATGTGAGTGACAGAGCCAGGGTGGGATTTGGGGATATTCCAGCAAAAGAGGGATTGCACAGGTAAAGGGAGGGGACACAAAATGGGATAGAAGAACAAAACTATTACAAATTATTATAAAATATAAAAGCACATTACAACACTAGGGTGCTGGGCAGGGCCTCAGCTCGCCCTGCAGAGCCCATCCTGGGTGACAAACCAATAAATGAATTGAAGGGATGGATACTGGGGAATGGATATTTATGGAGAAACACTTGGGGGGTTGATCCCTGGCTGATCACTCAATGTCCTGGACTGAAAATTCTCAATGGAGGGGATGTGAGTGCAGCCAGCTGGATTCACAGAGGCAGGGCTGAGTGCAAGTGCAGCAATGTAAGGAAAAGCTTTTGGGGGAGCTGAAATGTGGCAGAAATCAGCTGGAATAACCGAGGGAGTGGAAAAAAGAGGCAGCAGGAGCAGCTGAGCCTGTGGCTCTGCAGGGGAAGGAGCTGTCAGGGATGAGTGCAGGGGGCTCTTGGAAGGATCCTGCCCAGGATTTGGGGAGAGCAGGGCTGCCAGCTTGAGCTGCAGCAGCCCCAGGCTCTGGAATGCTGACAGGTGTGGGATCTCAGCCCCTCAGCACTGAGGTGTCACCGAGAGCACCCTTGGGGGGCTCGGGAGTCCTGGAATGTTCCAGAAGTGTCTGGTGGCTGCACTTTGATCCTACACAGGAGATGACACCTGTATGAGGACAGGAGGGTTTCACCGGGGTGAATGGTGAAGGGATTGGTTAATTAGAGAGTGAAACACAGGGTTTAGGATTTCTGTACAGGGGGGTTTAGAGAAGTAAGATGGAGGAATTGGGGCGAGTCCTGTCCTTCTTCTTCTTCTTCTTCTCCTCCATCTTCTGTGGTGATGGTGGCACTTTGGGATTGGTCATTACTAAAAGTGCACCGGGCAATAAGGGTGAAAGGTATTGGGGAAAAATGATAAATATTGTACACGTAACTTTGGGTATAAAGATAGGTGACTGTCCAGAGGGCAGGGAGTGTGCTCATGGCTGGCTGCTGAGCAGAGCTCTGTCGGGCCCAGAGAAAATCTTTTAGATAAACAATTAATAAACACCGAGACCGAGAAAAGAACTGAAGCCTCTTCTGCTCCTTTGATACGCGGGCTGCCCCAAGGCCACCCCGGGCCTTTCCAGGCCATCCAAACAGCCGAAAACCAGACAGAGAGGGAGCAGGGACACAGAGGCAGAGCTGGGATCTGGGATTTGGGGGATTTGGGGGATTTGGGGGGTTTGGGGGGTTTGGGGGGGTGCTGGCAGCAGGAGCCCCCAGGGAGGAAGGGGAAGGACACATCCCACTGTGTGTGCAGCGTTCACCTGGAAAAGGGATTAAATTCCAGAGCCAGCAGCTCCTTCTGAGAGAAAAGGTGGATTTTTAAAATTTTTTTTGAGCCTTCAAATGAGAGATGTTGGGTGGGTTTGTGTAGATGCAGGGTGGAAAAGTCCTGCTCCCACTCTCTGCTCTTAGCCCAGAACTCCACAAGTGCTGATCTGATCTCTATCACAGAATCATGGAATGGTTTGGGTTGGAAAGAACCTTAAATCCCATCCTGTAAGAGACACCTTCCACCATCCCAGGTTGCTCCAACCCTGTCCCACCTGGCCTTGGATCAGGAACTCTTTCCTGTGCCAAGCCCTCCCCATGTTCACAGGGAGCAAATTCTTCCCAATTCCCATCCAAATCCCCTTTGAGTTCAAATTATCTCTGCCTGTGATAATATGGAATAATTCCAAGAGGATGCATGGCCTTGGAGAACTGAGGTATTGGGGCAAAAAAAAGTTATTTTAGCTTTTATTTCCTCCTTCCCTTTCCCCCCCCTTTTGCAGCAGGAATTCCACAATTTCCCCCTGGAGAATCCCTCTGATCCCACAGCTCAGGGTGAGCTTTGATGGGCACAGCAAACACTCCAAACATCAGGATAAGGCAGAATCCAGAAGTTTTCATTCCCTTCCACCTCCTATTGTATTTGTTGGGAAATGCCCTGACACAGGCAGGAATGATGAATCTGATTCTGTGTTCTCAGAATAATTTATTATTATATTATATTATATTATATTATATTATATTATATTATATTATATTATATTATATTATATTATATTATATTATACTATATCATACTATACTATATTATACTATATTATACTATATTATACTATACTATATTATACTATATTATACTATATTATACTATACTATATTATACTATATTATACTATACTATACTATATTATACTATATTATATTATATTATATTATATTATATTATATTATATTATATTATATTATATTATATTATATTATATTATATTATATTATATTATACTGTATTATATTATATTATACTATATTATATTATACTATATTATATTATACTGTACTATATTATACTAAAGAATACAGAAAGGAGACTTAGTAAATGTTAAAAAGATAATAATGAAAACTTGTGACTCTTTCCAGAGTCCTGACACAGCTTGGCTCTGATTGGCCAAAAAGTTAAAATAACTCCCAGCAGAATCCAATGAAACAATCATAAACAATCTCCAAACACATTCCAAAGCAGCAAAACACAGGAGAAGCAAATGAAATAAGAATTGTTTTATTTTCTCTGAGGCTTCTCAGCTTCCCAGGAGAAAAATCCTGGGCAAAATATTGAGATTGACATTTTAGAGAATGTGAATGCTGCACACCCACTGTGCTGGAAGAGATTCCCACCTGAATGCACAAATTCTGCTTTCTGTAGTAGAACAGCAGCAGGTTTGGGGTATCCCAGATGGAAACACATCCAGGTTTTCCCTGTGCTGTGACCTCTGGGAGGGTTTGGAGCAGCAGCAGCACCTCAGGAGTCACCACACCAAGCTGGGATGATCTGGGCACAGCCAGGCCTTGGAGTCCCTGTGGATTCCTCCCAGCTCAGGATATTCCTTAACAGTGACCTTTAACAGAGTGGAGCAGGAGGGGAAGGTTTAATTGCAGGAAACTGTCCGGTTATCTCGGCTGTTTGAGGGGCCTGGAAGGCCCGGGGTGGCCTTGGGGCAGCCCACGTATCGAAGGACGAGAAGAGGCTTCAGTTCTTCTTTTGGTTTTTATGTTTATTAATTGTTTATCTAAAAGATTTTCTTTCAGCCTAACAAAGATCTGCTCAGCAGTCAGCCATGGGCACACTGTCTCTGCCCTCCGGGCAGCCACCTATCTTTATACCCATTGTGACGTGTACAATATTTATCATTTTTCCCCAATACCATCTATTCTTATAACTCGGTGTACTCTCAATAATAACCAATCCAAAGGTGCCACCGTGGCCAAAGAAGATGGAGGAGAGGAGGAAGAAGAAGAAGGACAGGACACACCCCAATTCCTCCATCTTACTCCTCTAAACCCCCCTGTACATAAATCCTAAACCCTGTGTCTCACTCTCTAATTAACTAATCCTTTCACCATTCACCCCGGTGAAGCCCTCATCCTTGTCGTCTCCTGTGTAGGGTTAAAGTCCAGCTACCAGACACTTCTGGAACATTCCAGGAGTCCCGAGCCCCCCCAGGGTCTCGGAGGCTCAGCATCTCAGGACTGAGATCTTGAGATCCGACACACACCAAGCTGGGATGATCTGAACACAGCCAGGCCTTGGAGTCCCTGTGGATTCCTCCCAGCTCAGGATATTCCTTAACAGTGACCTTTAACAGAGTGGAGCAGGAGGGGAAGGTTTAATTGCAGGAAACGATGCCAGACTGGGGGCCAAGGAGGTGCAAGGGCCAAATTTCCCTTCCAGGTGCTCCCTGTGGCTCCAGGTGTTTGCTTGGCCAGGTACAAGGGGGAATTTGTGGCTCACCCAAAACCTTCCAAACCCCCAGCCCCTCCCCAAGGCTCTCAGTTCATCAGCTCAGCTGGAAATCAGCAACAAATCATTCAACAAATTCTTGCTGGGCCTCTGGCTTAGGGAAATTCTCATTTAAAAACATGACTTCCCAGCGTAACGAGGCCACAGGGAGTGGATTGGTTGATGGCTTGGTGGTTTTCTTTTTAAAGAAAAGAATTGTGAGGGGAGGGGAGAAGCGTGTGAAAGATGGAATGCTGCTGGAAGGGTTTGCTGGCCACAGATCCCAGCTCCAGAGTGCAGCATGGAAATCAGCATGAACTCCCTGATTTCCCATGGAAATTCCCCCATTTTTGGGAAATGCTGATGAGGCAGGGCCCTGCTGAAGGATCCCCAGTGGGGAAAATGCTCCTTTCATTCAGCTTTTAGTGCCAAATCCCAGAGTGGCACAGGAGGTGGGGAAGGATCATCCCATCCACAAAGCTGGAATACAATGAAGAGAATGATTTTGTTAAATTAGAAAGTGAATTGTTATGGCCAGGAACAGAATCCATGGAAAGAGGGAATTTATCAGGAAAAGGGATGGGATAATATCAAACACCTTTCCCAGACCACTTCTTCCAATCCAGTTTTGATGGGACACATGATTGCTGTCTAATTATAGAATTGTATGTTAATCTAGATTTAAAATGCACTTTTTATCCAGAATAATATTAAAGAGATCCAGAGTAACATAAAAGAGATCCAGTCAGGCCTGTAAAGTGGGAGTGAAGGTGGATTTTTGGGTTGGATTTGGGAGTTTTTTCCCTCTGTTCCCACTTTGGCAAGCTCAGTGTGTAAAACTTCCTTACAGATGGTTTTGGGAATGGTGACAGAGATCAAAGCTGGAATACAATGAAGAGAATGATTTTGTTAAATTAAAAGGTGAATTGTTATGGCCAGGAACAGAATCCATGGAAAGAGGAAATTTATCAGGAAAAGGGGTGTGATCATGGCAAGCACCTTTCCCAGGCCATGTTTTCCAATCCAGTTTTGATGGGACACACGGTTGCTGTCTAATTATAGAATTGTATGTTAATCTAGATTTAAAATGCACTTTTTATCCAGAATAATATGAAAGAGATCCAGAGTAATATAAAAGAGATCCAGTAAGGCCTGTAAAGGGGAAGTGAAGGTGGATTTTTGGGCTGAATTTGGAAGTTTTTTCCCTCTGTTCCCACTCTGGCAAGCTCAGTGTGCAAAACTTCCTTACAGATGGTTTTGGGAATGGTGACAGAGATCAAAGCTGGAATACAATGAAGAGAATGATTTTGTTAAATTAAAAGGTGAATTGTTATGGCCAGGAACAGAATCCATGGAAAGAGGGAATTTATCAGGAAAAGGGATGGGATAATATCAAACACCTTTCCCAGACCAGTTTTTCCAATCCAGTTATGATGGGACACATGATTGCTAATTATAGAATTGTATGTTAATCTTGATTTAATGCACTTTTTATCTAGAATAATATTAAAGAGATCCAGAGTAATGTAAAAGAGATGCAGTCAGCCCTGTAAAGTGGGAGTCAAGGTGGATTTTTGGGTTGGATTTGGGAGTTTTTTCCCTCTGTTCCCCCTTTGGCAAGCTCCGTGTGTAAAACTTCCTTACAGATGGTTTTGGGAATGGTGACAGAGATGGAATATAATGAATAGAATGATTTTGTTAAATTAGAAAGTGAATTGATATGGCCAGGAACAGAATCCATGGAAAGAGGAAATTTATCAGGAAAAGGGGTGTGATAATATCAAACACCTTTCCCAGGCCACTTCTTCCAATCCAGTTTTGATGGGACACATGGTTGCTGTCTAATTATAGAATTGTATGTCAATCTTGATTTAATGCACTTTTTATCCAGAATAATATTAAAGAGATCCAGAGTAATATAAAAGAGATGCAGTCAGCCCTGTAAAGTGGGAGTCAAGGTGGATTTTTGGGTTGGATTTGGGAGTTTTCCCTCTGTTCCCACTCTGGCAAGCTCCATGTGCAGAATTTCCTTACAATTGCCAGGTTTTGGGAATGGTGAGAGAGGTCCAGGTTTGGCACCAGCCCCTCTTGCATTTTTAGGGTTGAAAGTCCCAATTCCTCTTGGAATTCCCTCCCTGTGTCCTGCTGAGCTTTCACTTCCCAAGTGGATCAAACCCTTGGCTTTGGGATTCACACTGAGAGGCAGAATAAGAAAAGAAGGGGATTATTTAAAATTATTTAAACCCAAAAAGCTGTGACTGCCTGGATTTGCTGCTTGGCTATTGCAAACAGGCAGGAATCAATTCCTGGAAAAGGGATCTGTGCAAAACACCAGGAAGCATCTGAGGCATGCAAGTGTAGAAATTCCCTCATTCCCCATTCCAGCCCCTCTGGAGCCCTCGAGGGCTCTCCAATGTCCAAAGTCCCCAAATCCTTGGGAAGTGCCTCCACCCCAGGGAATGCTCTCTCTCCACCTCCCTGCCCTGTCCAGGAAGAATTGTGATGCCAAATTCAACCCCATTTCCCTTTAAACCCCTTCAAATGTGTTTTAAAAATCTCTGCTTTTTTAAAAATGCATCCCAAACCCTCCCCTATTGATGCTGCATCTCTGCCTTGCTTTGATGCCAGGGCTGCTTCTTCCTCCAAGTCATTTGGTTCATTTATAGCAGCCTCAGAGCTCTCCTGGCAGCCCAGAAAAGTGACATTTCTCTTGCAAGCACAGGGAGGTTAAAGCTTTAAATCCCAGAATAATTATAAATGGTTTTGTTGGGAGCGTTCCTCCTGGTAACAGATGCAATAAAACATGATTTTGCTACCGGCCTTGGCCCCGTTCTCGTTTGGAATTCCCAATTAATCAAGTTGTTAATGTGGGCTTGAATTCCAAGTGAGACACAGGCAGTGCTTTACAGCTCCTCAGGGTTTTTGGGATCAGCTGGGATGATTCCTGCAGAGTTTACCTTGCAGCTTCAGGCCTCCAGCAGCACCAGATCCAAACTGGGTGTGCTGGGAACCAACTGGGAACTGGTTTATTTAGGTTCTGGTTGTTTCCAGCTGGTTCCTGGGGATCTGTGGCCCAAATGGGGAATTTTAAATTGGAGGGTTCAGTGCTTTAACAGATTCAGTGCTTCAGGACCACCAGATTAATCTGGCTGTGCTGGGAACCAACTGGGAACTGGTTAATTTAGATTGTGGTTGTTTCCAGCTGGTTCCTGGGGATCTGTGCCCCAAATGGGGAATTTTAAATTGGAGAGTTCAGTTCTTCAGCGCCACCAGATCTAAGCTGGCTGTGCTGGGAACCAACTGGGAACTGGTTTATTTGGGTTCTGGTTGTTCCCGGCTGGTTCCCAGGGATCTGTGGCCCAAATGGGGAATTTCGGAGGGTTCAGTGCTTCAATGGGTTCAGTGCTTCAGCACCACCAGATCTTAGCTGGCTGTACTGTTTCCAGCTGGTTCCTGGGGATCTGTGGCCCCAGATGGGGAATTTTAAATTGGAGGGTTCAGTTCTTCAACACCAACATCAAGATTCAGTGCTTCAGCACCACCAGATCTAAACTGGCTGTACTGGGAAAACCAACTGGGAACTGCTTCAGTTTGGTTCTGGTTGTTTCCAGCTGGTTCCTGGGGATCTGTGCCCCAGCTGGGGAATTTTAAATTGGAGGGTTCAGCTGGCGATGCTGGGAACCAACTGGGAACAGGTTAATTTAGATTCTGGTTGTTTCCAGCTGGTTCCCAGGGATCTGTGCCCCAAATGGGGAATTTTGGAAGGTTCAGTGCTTTAACAGGTTCAGTGCTTCAGCACCACCAGATTAAACTGGCTGTACTGGGAAAACCAACTGGAAACTGCTTCATTTGGGTTCTGCTGGTTGTTTCCAGCTGGTTCCTGGGGATCTGTGCCCCAAATGGGGAATTTTAAATTGGAGGGTTCAGTGCTTCAACACCACCAGATCTAAGCTATCTGTACTGGGAACCAACTGGGAATGGGTTAATTTAGATTCTGTTGTTCCCAGCTGGTTCCTGGGGATCTGTGCCCCAAATGGGGAATTTTGGAGGGTTCAGTGCTTCAATGGGTTCAGTTCTTCAACACCACCAGATCTAAACTGGCTGTGCTGGGAACCAACTGGGAACTGGTTTATTTGGGTTCTGGTTGTTTCTGGCTGGTTCCTGGGATCTGTGCCCCAGATGGAGAATTTTAAATTGGAGGGTTCAGCTGGCTGTGCTGGGAACCAACTGGGAACAGGTTAATTTAGATTGTGGTTGTTTCCAGCTGGTTCCTGGGGATCTGTGGCCCAAATGGGGAATTTTGGAAGGTTCAGTGCTTCAACACCACCAGATCTAAGCTGGTTGTGCTGGGAACCACCTGGGAATGGGTTAATTTAGATTGTGGTTGTTTCCAGCTGGTTCCTGGGGATCTGTGGCCCAAATGGGGAATTTTAAATTGGAGGGTTCAGTGCTTTGACAGATTCAGTGCTTCAGCACCACCAGATCTAAGCTGGCTGTACTGGGAACTGCTTCATTTGGGTTCTGGTTGTTCCCAGCTGGTTCCTGGGGATCTGTGCCCCAAATGGGGAATTTTGGAGGGTTCAGTGCTTCAGCACCACCAGATCCAAACTGGCTGTGCTGGGAAAACCAACTGGGAACTGGTTCAGTTTGGTTCTGGTTGTTCCCAGCTGGTTCCTGGGATCTGTGGCCCAAATGGGGAATTTTGGAGGGTTCAGTGCTTCAATAGGTTCAGTTCTTCAACACCACCATATCTAAACTGGTTGTGCTGGGAACTGCTTCATTTGGGTTCTGCTGGTTGTTTCCAAGCTGGTTCCTGGGGATCTGTGCCCCAAATGGAGAATTTTAAATTGGAGGGTTCAGTGCTCCAGCACCACAAGATCTTAGCTGGCTGTACTGGGAACCAATTGGGAACAGGTTAATTTAGATTCTGGTTGTTTCCAGCTGGTTCCCAGGGATCTCTGCCCCAAATGGGGAATTTTGGAGGGTTCAGTTCTTCAATGGGTTCAGTGCTTCAGCACCACCAGATCTTAGCTGGCTGTGCTGGGAACCAACTGGGAACTGGTTAATTTGGGTTCTGGTTGTTTCCAGCTGGTTCCCAGGGATCTGTGGCCCAAATGGGGGAATTTTGGAGGGTTCAGTGCTTCGACAAGTTCAGTGCTTCAGCACCACCAGATCTAAGTTATCTGTGCTGGGAACCAACTGGGAACTGCTTCAGTTTGGTTCTGGTTGTTTCCAGCTGGTTCCAGGGGATCTCTGCCCCAAATGGGGAATTTTAAATTGGAGGGTTCAGTGCTCCAGCACCACCAGATCTAAGCTGGCTGTGCTAAAAACCAACTGGGAACTGGTTTATTTGGGTTCTGGTTGTTTCTGGCTGGTTCCTGGGATCTGTGGCCCAAATGGGGAATTTTGGAGGGTTCAGTGCTTCAACACCACCAGAACTTAGCTGGCTGTGCTAAAAACCAACTGGGAACTGGTTTATTTGGGTTCTGCTGGTTGTTTCCAGCTGGTTCCTGGGATCTGTGCCCCAGATGGAGAATTTTAAATTGGAGGGTTCAGCTGGCTATGCTGGGAACCAACTGGGAACAGGTTAATTTAGATTGTGGTTGTTTCCAGCTGGTTTCCAAGGATCTGTGGCCCAAATGGGGAATTTTGGAGGGTTCAGTGCTTCGACAGGTTCAGTGTTTCAACACTACCAGATCTAAGTTGGCTGTGCTGGGAACCAAATGTGGGAATTGGTTTATTTGGGTTCTGGTTGTTCCCAGCTGGTTCCTGGGGATCTGTGCCCCCAATGGAGAATTTTAAATTGGAGAGTTCAGTGCTCCAGCACCACAAGATCTTAGCTGGCTGTGCTGGGAACTAACTGGGAATGGTTTAATTTAGATTGTGGTTGTTTCCAGCTGGTTCCCAGGGATCTGTGCCCCAAATGGGGAATTTTGGAGGGTTCAGTGCTTCAACACCACCAGATCTAAGCTGGCTGTGCTGGGAACCGAATGTGGGAACTGGTTTATTTGGGTTCTGGTTGTTCCCAGCTGGTTCCTGGGGATCTGTGGCCCAAATGGGGAATTTTAAATTGGAGGGTTCAGTGCTTTAACAGATTCAGTGCTTCAGCACCACCAGATCTAAGCTGGCTGTGCTGGGAACCAACTGGGAATGGGTTAATTTAGATTGTGGTTGTTTCCAGCTGGTTCCTGGGATCTGTGCCCCAAATGGGGAATTTTAAATTGGAGAGTTCAGCTCTTCAGCACCACCAGATCTAAGCTATCTGTGCTGGGAAAACCAACTGGGAACTGCTTCATTTGGGTTCTGCTGGTTGTTCTCAGCTGGTTCCTGGGATCTGTGCCCCAAATGGGGAATTTTAAATTGAAGAGTTCAGCTCTTCAACACCACCAGATCTTAGCTGGTTGTGCTGGGAACCAACTGGGAACTGGTTTATTTGGGTTCTGGTTGTTCCCAGCTGGTTCCTGGGGGTCTGTGGCCCAAATGGAGAATTTTAAATTGGAGGGTTCAGTGCTCCAGCACCACCAGATCCAAACTGGCTGTGCTGGGAACCAACTGGGAATGGGTTAATTTAGATTCTGGTTGTTCCCAGCTGGTTCCTGGGGATCTGTGCCCCAGCTGGGGAATTTCGGAGGGTGTAAAACACACTTGTGGTGGTTCCTGTTTCCCAGGCGTGTCCTGCAGCCTGTCAGCCTCCAGGGTAAGCTCCTATTAGAGCCTTTAATCCAGCTCCTGGAGCTTGCTGTCCTTAGGGATTGTCCTCCCAGCCCTCCAGAGCAAGGAGGGAAATGTGATAACACTTCCCATGTGAGATAACAGCCGAGCACACCGGGCTGAGTGAGCCCTCCCAGCCCTTCCCTCAGGCTTTTTTTGGGGAAACCAACATGAAATATTTCTGCTAAAACCCCATTTCAGGCTGGCTTTGGTCTGTGCCTCATCAAAGGCTCTGTTTTGCAGGTGCTGCTGCTGACAGAGGGGATGTGGAAAGCCCTTTTCAAAGGCAGACAGCTTTGCTAAGCTAAGCTTGTTTTTTAGGCTCAGCTTTTCCTGTTTTGAGCTTGAACTTCACATGACTGTAGCATAAGCAGAAAACCCAGTGGGGGTGGAAATCAGTGGGGAAGGTGAAGTTGAATTTTCTGGGTGTTTCGTGGACAAATATCTGCCTGCTCCTCTCGCTGGTCTCCATCCCAGTGGAACATCTGGAGCAAACAGCTGCTTCTGCTTTGCTGCTCTACAAAAGGGGTTTTTTTTATCCTTTGGTTTGTGCTGCAAGCAAAGCTGCCCCCACCCAGCCCTGAGCTGCTTTCTGTTGGCCACGGCCTCATTTGTCACTTCTCCAAGTCAGCCCTAATATAGAGAAATCCCGGTGGCTTTTCCCCACTTGGCCAGGAGAAGATGCAGTGCCCATTATGGAGCTGGGTTCCACTTTGGGTGTCTTCCCAGAACCTCTTAGTGCAGCCTGAGGCTGATGAGTGCCCTGGGAAAGGATTTTATGACATGGCCTGTTTGCCTCTCTTGCAGTGCGTGCTGTATTTATGGAGTTTAAAGATAAATCATCCCAAAACGTTGTTCCTCCTTCGAGGGAACCACGAGTGCAGGCACCTCACAGAGTACTTCACCTTCAAGCAGGAATGTAAGTATCAGCAGTGGGAGAAGGATTTGAATCCATTTCAATAATACATTTTAAAATATATTTAAAAAAAAAAAAAAAGGTGTTGTGAGAAGGCGTGGGCTTCAATTTTTGTGCCTCAGAGCTGTAAAAACCTGTTGTCTTGTTTTCCTGCTATAAAAAATACCCCAAACCCCAAATCTTTAAGTTCTGCTAAGCACCAAATGTGGCCTTTTTGGTTTCAAAGGCTGAGTGTGGATGGAAGAAATGGGAACACTTCTCCCCTGGTGAGGCAGGCACACACATCCTCCCCTCCCTGACTGCCAGCATGAAATCAGTGCCAAAAGCCTTCCAGCTCCAGATTGTGCAGCTGGGATCAGTGGCTGGAGCTGCAATGGGGGAAGGATTTGCTCCTCCCTGTTTGCACTGGGGAGGATCATTTACCTTTCCAATGGTTTTTGCAGTGAAAAGATGAGTTTGTGCACAGCATTTCAATGTTTTTAAAGCGGTGCTGAGGGGAGGTCGGGGAACGATGGGTGTCTGTCATTCCAAGGAATAAAAGAGGTGGAGAACTCAATGCAAAGCTCCTTTAGGGAATTCTTGCTCAAGGACCCGACCTCCAGAGATAATTCTGGGCAAGGCACAAATCCAATCTTTATCCCTTCAGCTCTGGGTGCTGCTGGATGGGGGAAGGCTCAGAGGGGATGAGCCCCTGTTCTGTTAACTCAGGAATGAGCAGGGAAACAGCTCCCAGCTCTGTGCTGGCTGCTCTGCCCCTCACCTGCACACAGGCTGTGGAGAGCCTGGTTCAAGCATGGCTTAAAGAAAGAGGCCATGAAGTAAATGAGCCTAGCTTGGTCTTATCCTATGCAAGCTGTTACAGCTCCAGAGCTCAGTCCCCAAGGGCACTGGGTGCCAGAAGCCAGCTCGCTCTCAGACCAAGGCCGTGGGTCAGCCCCTAGCAAGCACGGAGATATTCAGCTCTTAGTGATCAGGCAGCTCTTGTGATTTCAGCTTTGCTTGCGAGGTAGCTTTTCCCTTGGCCCAAGGCTCCAGCAGACGGTAGAGAGAGGAGAAGCAGAAGACGCTGGCTGTTCCACGAGTATGGCTTTATTGTAGGGGTCCATGAAGGGTCTCAGCTCTTCTTCTTCCGAGTTAGTAGGGGTACAGTATGCTACTTTTATACCCTTGGCCTGGATCCAATCCTGACCAATGGCAAAGGTGTTAGAGTGACCATAAGTGACCAATGGTAGGGTTTAACACAATATTGCCGTACATGGCTATAGGGATAAGGTACAAGGCAGATGTCCCTGGAGACAGGAAACTTCTTTGCTGCTGTGTCAGCATTCTATTCTCCAAGGGGCCCTGGCTAAACCTGAGGGGTTTACTACAATGAAGGGATTCAGCTAAGGGAAAAAGCAGCCTTTCCCAGGCTTGATTCTGTCAATAATTAAGGTTCTAAGCCACCTTTTATATAAACAACAAGATTCTCAGACCATTCTGTCCTTGGCTGCTCTGAGAACAGATATGAAGGTTTTGAGAACTTTTCATATCATGGTGAGAACACTGATCGTGGTTTCAATGAACAAACTTCAGGTGTTGTAAACAAAAGGAGGAGCTGAACTTTTCTCTGCAGCCTATGGGGAGCTCAGATTTTGCAATATGCATGAAGTGAATTAACACTGTTATAAAAAGTGCCTGGTTGATCAATAAATTGGAGTCAGATGCTGAACCAACAAAGGTGGCTCGCTCCCTTCACTTCAGCAACAGGTGAGCTCCTGCTGAGTCTGAACCAGGAGCTGGGGTTGGGTTTTCCCTTTGGAAAACAGGAGGTGCTGCTTTTCCCTTTGCCTGAGAAGCCCTGTTAGTGTCTCTGGAAAAAAAAAGGATATTTCTGAGCAGATTTGAGCCTTGCTGTAAGAGCCAAACTGTGATTTATGTATGGGAACATCCTCTTCCCCTCTGCTGGGGTGAGAGACAATTCCATCTCTGGAATTGTCAGCCCTGGAGGATCAGTGGGCAGTTCCTGCCCCCATGGCTGTGTGAGGCTGCTGTGCCAAATTCAGCAGCTCAGGATGAGTCTGGAGTGATGGGGGGAGTGATGGGGGGGCTTCAGCAGCATCCCAAATTTATTTCATGATCCCAATTTTCATGATTTGGGAGCACCTCACCTCCTTTGTGCAGATCCCAGTGCAGGTGTTGTGGAAAACAAATTGAAGGGACATTAATATTGTCCAATTAGAGATTTAAGAAATCCTTTTCTTTTACACACCCAACAATTATTTTCCAACTCAGTATTTTCATAAATGCACATGTGCAGAGTTTTAATCTAAATCAGTATTTTCACAATTATTTATGTGCAGTTTGATTCTAAGTCATTCTTTTCAGAAATGCACATGTGCAGAGTTTTAATCTAAATCAGTATTTTCACAAATGCACAGATACAAAGTTTGATTCCAAATCAGTATTAGCACAAATGCACATGTGCAGAGTTTTAATCTAAATCAGTATTTTCACAAATGCATAGATACAAAGTTTGATTCCAAATCAGTATTAGCATGAATGCACAGGTGCAGAGTTTTAATCTAAATCAGTATTTTCACAATTATTTATGTGCAGTTTGATTCTAAGTCATTCTTTTCAGAAATGCACATGTGCAGAGTTTTAATCTAAATCAGTATTTTCACAAATGCACAGATACAAAGTTTGATTCCAAATCAGTATTAGCACAAATGCACAGGTGCAGAGTTTTAATCTAAATCAGTATTTTCACAATTATTTATGTGCAGTTTGATTCTAAGTCATTCTTTTCAGAAATGCACAGGTGCAGAGTTTGATTCCAAATCAGTATTAGCATGAATACACAGGTGCAAAGTTTTAATCTAAATCAGCATTTTCAGGAATACACAGGTGCAGAGTTGATTTTAAATCAGCATTTTCACAAATACAGAGGTGCAAAGTTTTAATCTAAATCAGTATTTTCTCGAATACACAAGTGATTTTAAATCATTATTTTCACAAATGCACTGGTGCAGTTTGTTTCTAAATCAGTATTTTCCCAAATACAGAAGTGCAGAGTTAATTCTAAATCAGTATTTTCACAAATGCACAGGTGCAGAGTTTGATTCCATGTCAGTATTTTCACAAATAAAGAGGTGCAGAGTTAATTCCAGCTACAGAGTTGATTCCCAATCAATATTTTCACAAATACACAGGTGATTTTAAATCAGTATTTTCACCAATACACAAGTGCAGAGTTGATTCCAAATCAGTATTTTCAGGAATACACAAGTGCAAAGTTTGATTCTAAATCGTTATTTTAACAAATACACAGAAGATTTCAAATCAGTATTTTTACCAATACACAGGTACTGAGTTTGATTCTAAATCAGTATTTTCACAAGTGCACAGGTGCAGAGTTGATTCCAGGTGCAGAGTTGATTCCAGATCAGTATTTTCACCAATACACAGGTGATTTTAAATCATTATTTTCACCAATACACAGAGTTGATTTTAAATCAGTATTTTCACCAATGCACAGGTGCAGAGTTGAATCTAAATCAGTATTTTCATGAGTACACAGGTGATTTCAAATCAGTATTTTCACAAATACAGAGGTGCAGGGTTGATTTTAAATCAGTATTTTCAGGAATACACAGGTACAGTTTGATTCTAAATCAGTATTTTTCACAAATACAGAGGTGCAGAGTTTTAATCCAAATCATTACTTTTGCAAATACACAGGTGCAGCGTTTGATTCTAAATCAGTATTTTCACCAATGCACAGGTGCAGAGTTGATTCTAAATCAGTGCTTTCACCAATACACAGGTGATTTTAAATCAGTATTTTCACGAATACACAGGTCCAGAGTTGAATCTAAATCAGTATTTTCATGAATACACTGCTGATTTTAAATCAGTATTTTCACGAATACACTGGTGCAGAGTTTTAATCCAAATCATTATTTTTGCAAATACACAGGTGCAGAGTTTGATTCTAAATCAGTACTTTCACCAATACACAGGTGATTTTAAATCAGTATTTTCACAAATACAGAGGTGCAGAGTTGAATCTAAATCAGTATTTTCATGAATACATAGGTGCAAAGTTTGATTCTAAATCACTATTTTCATGAACACACTCCTGATTTTAAATCAGTACTTTCACCAATACACAGGTGATTGTAAATCAATATTTTCACAAATACACAGGTGCAGAGTTGAATCTAAGTCAGTATTTTCATGAATACACTGCTGATTTTAAATCAGTATTTTCACCAATACACTGGTGCAGAGTTTTACTCCAAATCAGTATTTTCACTACCAGGTGCCAAGTTTGCTTTGTGAGCCATTTAGATGTAGGAGCTGGGTTCCTGGAGTTTATTGATGGGCACTTGAGGCCATCAGAGCTTGATTGATTCCTCCCTGCAGGTCGAATCAAGTACTCGGAGCGAGTGTACGACGCGTGCATGGACACCTTCGACTGTCTTCCTCTTGCTGCCCTCCTCAACCAGCAATTCCTGTGTGTCCACGGGGGCCTGTCTCCAGAAATCACGTGTCTAGATGACATTAGGAAAGTAAGTCAGCTCCAGGAGCTTTTCCCTTCCCTCCCTGTGCTCATTGGGGTTCGCTCCTGTGTGGATTTGGGGCTGGGAGGGTGGGAATCTGTGGGAATCCATAAAATCAGAGGGTTTGGAGAAAGCTACAAAAGGCAGGCCTGAGAAACAACAGAATTGGGATTGGAGCTAAGCAGTAGCCATGAGATTGGTCAGCAGAAAAATTATGTAAAAAGTAGAAAAGTAAAAACAAATAGAACAATGTATTAATCAAATAGACCAATGGTCTGTGTATTAATGCTTGTCTAAAATAAATCCATAAGCTACTGAAAAGTCTATCTAACAAGATATTAGGAAGTTCTAAGCTTAATAATATAGCTCTGCACATTGTGTTTTAAGGTTCACAAGCAGGTATTGTATTTGAAATAAGCAAGCATTGTTTTAGCCAAAGGTAGGTGTGCTGATAGTGGTTGGATGGAACTACTGTCAATGTGCTTTTGCTTTGTGTGATTGGTCAAAAAACTTATAAAGTGAGTTGTAACATTAAGTTGTCTGCTGCCTAAAATGTGAACTGATTAAATCTTCCCATTGTCATAACAATATAATAAAGCTGATGCTGGAAAATAAAACAGCTCAAGAGGTGTCCCACAGCAGTCCCATCCTACTGGGGATTTGTACTGTCTTGGTTTGGAAAGCCAGGAGTCTGCTAAGGAAGGCAGGAGCCTCCCCTGAAATGGAGAATGTAAACCCTCCCTCTGAATTGCTCTAAATTTTCAGTTAAGGGGCTCTCAGGCAAAAAATATGGGAGCAAGAAATAACAGTTCTTTATTAGGGAAGAAAATAAAAGGATAAAATAAACAATGCTGAACTGAACCAACCCTGCCAGAGTCAGAACCCAGCCTGACACCCTGTGGGTCAGGGTGTTGGCAGCAGTGCCATTGGAATTGTGGCTCAGCCCTCCTGCAGTGTCAGGGCTGGTTCTGCTGGAGCAGGATCCTGGACAAGGGGGGAGTCTCCTCTGGAGATCCAGGGGCAGAGGCAGCTGCTGCTCCTCTGGGGAATCCAGTGGAGAAAAGCCCTGCTGTTATTCCTAGAAACTCAAGATTATATCCAGGTAGGAATGCTTGGCTCCTCCCTCTGAGCAGAGCTGTGCTGTTATCCCAGAATCCCCAGATTATATCCAGGTAGGAATGCTCGGCTGGTATTCCAGAATCCCCAGATTATATCCAGGCAGGAAAGCTTGGCTGGTGTTCCAGAATCCCCAGATTGTATCCAGGCAGGAAAGCTTGGCTGGTGTTCCAGAATCCCCAGATTATATCCAGGTAGGAATGCTTGGCTGGTGTTCCAGAATCCCCAGATTGTATCCAGGCAGGAATGCTTGGCTGGTGTTCCAGAATCCCCAGATTATATCCAGGCAGGAATGCTTGGCTCCTCCCTCTGGGCTCACATCTCCCAATGGGATGCTGTAGTTCTTATCAGCCATGCAGGGACATTCAGTGGCCTCTTATCAGCAGATGTCTCCCAGAGGGAGGAGTGGGGGTGGAAGAGACAAGGCAAACTGCTCATTTAACAGAAGACAACTGCCATGCAGATGGCGAATAGAACACCATTTGCTTGGCAATCCAGGACATGTACAGAGGAACAAAAGAGGAATCAATCCTGCCCCAGCTCCTGCTGATGTTGTGTCCCCTCTCCAGTTAGACAGGTTCAAGGAGCCTCCAGCCTTTGGTCCGATGTGTGACCTGCTGTGGTCGGATCCCTCGGAGGATTACGGCAACGAGAAAACCCTGGAGCACTTTGCCCACAACACTGTCCGAGGCTGCTCCTATTTCTACAGGTGAGGGCTGGTTCAGGGGACATTTCTCTCCTCTCACACCAAAATCATGCTCAGGCCACTCTGGGGGGCTTTGCAGTCTACGTGAAATTCTCCTCACTTGGCTCTGATACACAAATTCTTCTTTGTTTTTTGCTTCTTTGAATATTGTCTTTGGATAAGTTTAAATATTGAGCTGTCTTTGTATGAGTATTGAGCTGTCTTTGTATAAGTTTGAGTATTGAGCTGTCTTTGGATATTGAGGTGTCTTTGGATATTGATCTGACTTTGAATAAGTTTAAATATTGAGCTGTCTTTGTATAAGTTTGAGTATTGAGCTGTCTTTGGATATTGAGGTGTCTTTGGATATTGATCTGACTTTGGATAAGTTTAAATATTGAGCTGTCTTTGGACATTGAGGTGTCTTTGTATAGGTTTAAATATTGAGCTATCTTTGGATATTGAACTGTCTTCGGATAAGTATTTGCTACGTCAGGGAAGGTATAGGTTGAATATTAGGAAAAAATTTTTCACCAAAATAATAATAAAGTAGTGGAATGCTCTTCCCAGGGAGAATCACCATCTCTGGGTGTGTTTAAAAAAAGCCTGGACATGGCACTGGGTGCTATAGTCTGGGTGAGGTGTTAGGGCATAGGTTGGACTTGATCTTAGAGGTCTCTTCCAACCTCATTATTCTGTGGTTCTGTGAATATTGAGCTGTCTTTGAATAAATTTGAGTATTGAGATGTCTTTGGATAAATGTGAATTTTGATTTGTCTTTGGATAAGTTACTTTGTAGAATTGGGATCTCAAGCAGTAGAGGTGCTTCTTTGGACTGGCCCTATGAGTGGTTTGCAGCACTTGGATCTCTAGGAAGTATTCCTTCCTTGCTAAAAAAGGATTTGTGCTGATAGTCCACTTATGGAAAGGTTTAACAGAACCCTTTGCAATGAATTTTTGAATAAAAATATATAATTTGAATAATTTTTGAATAAAACATATTTGGTGCTGGACAGAAACTGGATGTTTCCTACAAGTGGCCGCTCCCAGAAACCAAGACCACCCGAGCTCTGAGCTCTCCTTTGCTCTCAGCTGAGTTCTCCTCCCGTTTTGTTTTGCAGTTATCCTGCAGTGTGTGAATTTTTGCAGAACAATAGTTTGTTATCCGTAATCCGAGCTCATGAAGCCCAGGACGCTGGGTGAGTGCTGCAGCCCCGGGGCTGGGCGGAGTTTGGGTTGGGCTGGGCGGGGTTTGGGCTGGGATGGGCGGAGTTTGGGTTGGGCTGGGTTTGGGTTGTGATGGGCGGGGTTTGGGTTGGGATGGGCGGGGTTTGGGTTGGGTTGGGCGGGGTTTGGGTTGGGTTGGGCGGGGTTTGGGTTGGGCGGGGTTTGCGCTGTGCTGGGCGGGGTTTGGGTTGGGCTGGGCGGGGTTTGGGTTGGGTTGGGCGGGGTTTGGGCTGTGCTGGGCGGGGTTTGGGCTGTGCTGGGCGGGGTTTGGGTTGGGCTGGGCGGGGTTTGGGTTGGGCTGGGAGGGGTTTGGGTTGGGCTGGGCGGGGTTTGGGCTGTGCTGAGCCAGGTTCGGGCCGTGCTAAACCGGGTTTGAGCCGGGTTTGGGCCGTGCTAAGCCGGGTTTGGGCCGTGCTAAGCCGGGTTTGGGCCGTGCTAAACCAGGTTTGGGCCGTGCTAAACCAGGTTTGGGCTGTGCTAAACCAGGTTTGGGCTGTGCTGAGCCGGGTTTGGGCTGTGCTAAACCAGGTTTGGGCTGTGTTAAACCGAGTTTAACTCGTGCTCTGTTTTTCAGGTACCGAATGTACAGGAAGAGCCAGACCACGGGCTTTCCCTCGTTAATCACAATCTTCTCTGCACCAAATTACTTAGATGTCTATAACAACAAGGGTAAGGCTAAGGCTCTGCTGCTTTTGGGGGGGGTCAGGAAATCCCTCTCCCACTCTGCCCTCCCAAAATCACAGGATAATTTAATTGGAAAAGAGCTCCAAGCCATTGCGTCCAACCTGTGCCCAGTCCCCACCTTTCACTGAGTGTCACTTCATCTGTTCCTTGGACTCCTGCAGGGATGGGCACTCCAACCTTCCCTGGGCAGTTCCAAGCCCTGAGTCCCCTTTCCATGGGGAAATTCCTGCTGTGCCCACCCTGAGCTGCCCTGAGCCCCCTTTCCATGGGGAAATTCCTGCTGTGCCCACCCTGAGCTGCCCTGGCCCAGCCTGAGGCCGTTCCCTCTGCTCCTGTCCCTGTGCCCTCCTGGCAGGAGCTGGGCAGAGCCACAGGGGCCCCCTGAGCCTCCTTTGCTCCAGGCTGAGCCCCTGCCCAGCTCCCTCAGCCTCTCTTGGAGCTCCAGCCCCGTCCCAGCTCCCTCAGGGATTCTCCAGCCCCTTCCCAGCTCTGTTCCCTTCCCTGGATCCCCCCCAGCCCCTCCAGGTCTCAGTGAGGGGACCAGAACTGGACACAGCCCTTGAGGCTCCTCCCCAGTGCCCAGCACAGAGGGACAATCCCTGTCCTGCTCCAGCTGCCACCACACTGGTTTTGATACAAAAACCACCCTATTTTTGATACAAACCCTCTCCTCCAGTCACATTCTTGTGCCTGGAATGAAAGAGAGCTTTGTGTGCTGAGCTGAAGTGGTTGACTTAATGTGTTACTGTGGCAATTAACTGTGGAGTCATGAGGCCTGGAATGAAGCTTTCATTGCCAGCACAGGAGAATGGAGCCCTTCTGATGGATGCTGCCATCCCACAGGAGCTGATAGTGTAGGAAAGTTTCCCACTTCCCTCTGCCCCTAAACCATGGGGATCATGGTGGAATTTTCTCCAGCTGTGAGGTTTTCACCCCTCACTTTGAATCTTGGCTCTGTTTGAGTTTCAGTGTTCTAAGCTGAGAACCAACCAGAGGAAACCAAAATTTCTCTTCTCATTTTGGAGAGTTGGTAGCTTGATGCCACATGAGTATAACAGAGTGTTGATAATGAAGGTTTTATCAAACTTACAGAGGGAGCCAGGCTGGGAGAGCTGGGGGGGAAAGAGGAAGAAGCTCCAGGGAGAGCTCAGAGCCTACAGGGGCTCCAGGAGAGCTGGAGAGGGGCTGGGGACAAGGGATGGAGGGACAGGACACAGGGAATGGTCCAAACAGGGAAAAGTGAGATTGGGGTGGGATTTTTGGAAGGAATGAGCGTGGGGAGGGGCTGGGATGGAATTCCCAGAGAAGCTGTGGCTGCCCCATGATCCCTGGAAGTGCCCAAGGGAGAAGAGAAAGTTCCAGAGAGAGCTCAGAGCTCATTCTAGAGCCTAAAAGGGCTCCAGGAGAGCTGGAGAGGGACTGGGGACAAGGGATGGAGGGACAGGACACAGGGAATGGCTCCCACTGCCAGAGGGCAGGGCTGGATGGGAGATTGAGCAGGAATTTCTTCTGTGAGGGTGGTGAGGGGCTGATGGAATTCCCAGAGAAGCTATGGCTGCCCCTGGATCCCTGGAAGTGCCCAAGGCCAGGCTGGGAGGGCTTGGAGCACCCTGGGATAGTGGAAGGTGTTGCTGCCCTTAAGATCCTTCAAATCCAGGATTCTGTAGGTGGGAAGTGCCCATGGACATTTATTCTCTCTGCCTTTTCTCCCCCAGCTGCTGTACTGAAATATGAAAACAACGTCATGAACATCAGGCAGTTCAACTGTTCCCCTCACCCCTACTGGCTTCCAAACTTCATGGATGTCTTCACATGGTCCTTGCCTTTCGTAGGGGAAAAGGGTAAGAGAGATTTGGGGTTCTGTTCCAAACTCCCAGTGACTGCTCCTCATAGCCTGAGTGTCACAAACCTGTCCCACACTGCTGGGAGAGTGTTGCAGCTCCAGGTAGCACAGGACAGCACTTCAGGCTCAAGGAGATCTTCATTACTGGGTTAAATTCATGCAAAGCCAGCTGTTTGAAAAAGCTTTTACCAATAAAACACTCCTTTCTTGCTCTTCCTGCATTGCTGGTGGGGCTGCTCTTGGGTGCTGTAGCCCCACCTCAGAATTTGGAGATGTTTCTCTCGGTTTGCAGCAGAGGAATTTTAAATTCCTGTTGGCTCCTGGCCCACCAAAAAGGAAGCATTCACTTCAATCCAAGGCTTATTTCATTCTGAACAAGGCGAGGCAGCTTAAAATATGACCAAGACTTTGCCTCAGCTTTTCACCAAAAGGATTTTCACTGATCCTGATGAGATTAAATTCCACCCCAATCTCGTATATTTGGGGTGCAGCTTCACCCTCACCACTCCCAAAGGATTTTTTGACTTTGAGGCACCAAAGGTCGAATCCCCCCCCTCTCGAAATTTGGCCCTTCTCAGAGCCAGGTGGCTTTGGTGTGGGTGAGGATGGGGAGGGGGGACCTTGAGGGAGCTCAGGCTGTTCTGCAGGAATGTTGGCACCTCCTTCCCCACGTCTGGTTCCTCTGTGATGTGCTTGGCCTGCATCCACCTCCTTGGCAGAAGCTGCAGCGTGTGTCGTCTGCTCCGGCGCCGCTGCGGGCACCAGCAGGCTGTGCCTAAAAGTGTCTTCAGGCTCCCACTTGCAAGGCACAGACGACCTTGAAATCCTTCCCTGGCCCTCCAAATCCCTCTGCACGGCCAGGCCTCTCTGACCTTTCTGTCTGTGCCTCTTGCAGTCACCGAGATGCTCGTGAACATCCTCAACATCTGCTCCGACGACGAGCTGATCTCGGATGGCGACGAGACCTTGGAAGGTAAAATATCCCTGCTGGCAGCAGAGAGCAGCGGGGGGAAAGGCTGGGCATGGTCTTTCATGCCTGAGCAGCACTTGATTTATAGCTGGATTCCCAGCCAGGGTCTCCAGTTCTTTTTGCAGTTTTGGGTAGGGAATGTTTGGGGTTTTTTTTCCTCCTTTGCTGTTCAGTCACAGAGAAATGAAATGACATTCACTGCGACAGACACCTCTTGCCAGCTACTCTGGGAATGGTTTCCTGCTCCTTACACAGGCTGCTGGTTATTTTTTCCCCCCAATTCAGAATTTTCTGCACCAAAATATCCACCCAATCTTCTCTCATCTGTTGCAGTGAACTCCTCTGTAAAGTGGCTTCTCGTGTCACCCTCTCCCCAAAAACACTGGGTTTGGTCCTGCTTTTAAGCTGTGCATGAAGGGGACAAATCAGTGGTTGAGCTGATGAGCAGTTTGGATTTTGGGGGGACTCAGGAGTGAGGTGGTGACCTGAGGAAGCTGAGGGGGGCAGCCAGAAGTGGGGCCTGAGCTGCCTCAGCCCCAGGTGGAGACTCTAACCCGCTTATCCCATTGCATTTCCGTTTTGTTTTTTGCTTTTTTGGTTTTTTTCTTTCCTCCCTCCCATGAAAATTAAATTTGTTTCTTCTATCTCTGTCTTCATCTACTTGTTTCTTGGTGTCTCCTCTCCCTGAAGATCACTACATTTCAAGCTATCCGAAAGGTACCCAGCTAGAATTTGCTACGAGCTTAATTATCACTGCCTGTGCCACCAGATCCTTGAAGTGGATTTCCAGAGCTGACTAGTGGGGCAGTCTCTTCATCCCCTTTCAGTTTTAACATAAGCTCCATGTGTTTTTTAACCCTTCTGCGTTCCTGCAGGAACTCTGAGAAACGGGGGTCACGTTTCTACCCGATTCTGAATGCAGCCACGTAGTGCATGGCTGAGCCATGGTGCATGTTAGCCCTGGGTTTGGCTTCCCTGTCCTGATGTGTACTGGGCCATGTGAGGAATCTCAGCTGAGAGGAGATGGATTTGTTCCCTCTTTCCACCTGAATTTTCCCTTTGATTTCAGCTCCCTCTGTGCTTTTTTTATGTTTCTCTCTCCCGTCGGGTCCGTAGAGCGGAAGGGGAGCTCCCCCTTGTTCCGTTGTGTCCGTGTGGGGTCAGAGCAGAGCTGCCAGGCTCGGGCCAGCCCTTCCCTGTGCTCCTTGGATGCCAAAGCTGATGCTTGTGTGCCGCTGCGGGCGAGCCCAGCGGTGCCCATCAGCCCCTCCGTGCTCTGCCTTGCCAAGCGTGTCCTCATGGCTGAGTCATTTGTGTCCCATCCTGTGCAGTGTGGGCCCAGCTGTGCCCTGGCAGCCACACCCACCCGAGCCCGTGTCCTGTGGTGGTTCTACTCTCTTCAGCCCTCTCGAGTTCCGTGTGTGCCATCTCGTTGGTGTTGCCCTCCTCACCGCCATCCTGGTGCCATCCTGATGCCATCCTGGTGCCATCCTGATGCCATCCTTTCCAGCACCGTTCTCTCTCCGGTGTAGCTGTGACTCTGTACAAGCCATGATTTCTTTTCCTGGAGTCAGGCAGGGGCTTCATGCTGACCCTCCCTGCAGAGCAGGAAGCCTCCAACGTGCTGCTCTCTGCTCTTTTCTGTCCCTCAGGTGGGACAACGGTGCGCAAGGAGATCATCAGGAATAAGATCAGAGCCATTGGGAAGATGGCACGGGTCTTCTCAGTCCTTCGGTGAGGATGGGCTGGGCACTGGGCTTAACTGGGCACTGGGCTTAAACTGGGGGCTGGGCTTAAACTGGGCGCTGGGCTTAGTTTGGGGACTGAGCTTAATTTGGTGTCTGGGCTTAAAATGGGGACTGGGCTTAATTTGGGGACTGAGTTTAATTTGGGGTCTGGGTTTAATTCAGGGACTGGGCTTAATTTGGCAACTAGGATAAGTTTGGGGACTGGGATTAATTTGGGGTCTGGGTTTAAATTGGGGACTGGGCTTCAGTTGAGGACTGAGTTTAATTTGGGGTCTGGGCTTAATTCAGGGACTGGACATAGTTTGGGAGCTGGGCTTAATTTGGGCACTGGGCTTTAACTGGGGACTGAGTTTCATTTGGGGACTGGGCTTAAATTGGGGATTGGGCTTAGTTTGGGATCTGGGCTTAAATTGGGGACCGAGCTTAATTTGGGGTCTGAGCTTAATTTGGGAACTGGGCTTTAACTGGGGTCTGGGTTTAAACTGGGGACTGAGTTTAATTAATGGACTGGGCTTAATTTGGGGACTGGGCTTTAACTGGGGACTGGACTTAAATTGGGGACTGAGTTTAATTTGGAGACTGGGCTTACTTTGGAGACCGAGCTTAATTTGGGGACTGAACTTAATTTGGGGACTGGGCTTAAAATTGGGGACTGAGTTTAATTTGGGGACTGGGCTTAAACTAGGGACTGGACTTCAGTTGGGGACTGAGCTTAGTTTGGGGACTAGGCTTAATTTGAGGACTGGGCTTAAATTGAGGACTGGGCTTAAAATTGGGGACTGGGCTTAGTTTGGGGACTGGGCTTAAATTGGGGACTGAGTTTAATTTGGGGTTTGGGCTTAAACTGGAGACTCAGCTTAAACTGGGGACTCGACTTAGTTTTGGGGACTGGGCTTAGTTTGGGTACTGGGCATGGTTTGGGGTCTGGGCTTAATCTGGGGACTGGGCTAAATTCTGGGACCAGACTTAATTTGGGCACTGGGCTTAATTCAGGAACTGGGTTTAATTCAGGGACTGAGCTTAGTTTTGGGACTGGGCTTAAATTGGGGACTGGGCCTTAATTGGGGACTGAGTATAATTTGGGGACTGGGCTAAATTTGGGGACTGTGCTTAATTTAGGGACCGAACTTAATTTGGGGGCTGGGCTTAAATTGGGGACTGGGCTTAATTCTTTAACTAGGTTTAATTCAGGGACTGCACATAATTTTGGGGCTGAGTTTGATTTGGGGACTGGGTGGTGGGGAACACTGGTTAGGAAAAAAAGAAGGGAAAAACTTCCTAGAACAGGTGATTTGTCCTGACTCTTTCAGGACACATTTTCCTGAAAGAAAGTTGTAGCCAGGTGGGGGTTGGACTTTTCTCCCAAATAACAAATGACAGAGGGGAGGAAACTACCTCAAACTACAGCAGGGGAGATTCAGGTTGGATATTAGGGGAAATTTCTGCATGGAAAGGGTTGCCAGGTACTGGAATGGGCTGTCCAGGGCTGAGAGGTTGAACAGATGTGTGGATGTGGCACTTGGGGACGTGGGTAGTGGTGCTGCTGGGTGACCTTACAAGTCTTTTCCAGCCTTAAAGATCCCATGATTCTCATGATCCATGATCCCATAACGCATAACTCAGTGTGTAACTGCTGCTGTTCCCTGCAGGGAGGAGAGTGAGAGCGTGCTGACCCTCAAAGGCCTGACCCCCACAGGTACCCTGCCCCTGGGAGTGCTCTCGGGGGGGAGGCAGACCCTGCAGACCGGTGAGTATCCCTGCCCCTGCATCCCCCTGCCCCAAACCCCCTGGGGCAGCTCCCACGGGCGGCCTGGAGGGTGCCAGGGGACCCCAGCCAGGGTTCAGGCCCCTGGGGAGGAAGGATTGCCAAGCAGGAGCAAGCAGAGGTGTAGGTGGGGGTGTGGAGAGATGCCAAGCTGTCCCCGTGTACCCTCGAGGAAGGAAACCCACAGCACCCTGCCTAAAGCATGTTTAGTGCTTAATTGTTTGTTTCTGCAACAAGTTTTTCTCCTTGATTTCCCTTCTAACGCTGCATGGTGCACATCCTCTGCCTCACCTCGCTGTGCTGCTGCTGTGTGACAGCCTCTGTGTGAATGTGACAGTGACACTGCCTCTGTGTGAATGTGACAGTGACACAGCTGCTTGTTTGTTCTTCGTTCAACCACCCCCCTCCCAATCTGCCCCTGTCAAAGTCATGAATCCCAAACAGGAGGAAGGTCCAGCTAAAGGAACGAGGTTCCTCCAGGGCTGGGTGGTTCAGAAAAGTCTCCTCTCAGGTTTTGAGGTAGTTGTGGAGGTTTCTTCCCAAATTTGCTGCCTCCCTCAGCAGCTCAGAAAGCAAAGGATCCGATCCTTCCCCTCCCAGGGCAAGGAGGTTGGCTGGTGCTCAGGGAATGAGCCAGCCCAGGGGGAATCCTGTAATCCAGTGTGTTAATCCTCCCCTGCCATGGCCTTTGAAGCCTGGCACCTCCCCAGCTTCCCCTTCCATGGGCACCGGGGATTTCCTGCAGCTCTCCCCGGGCTGGGGCTGGGGTTTGCCTGGATTAAAGAGTTCACGAGTCAGAAACGCGGCAATATCACTGCCTGCTCCCAGGGAGGATGCAGCAGCGCTCCCAAGCTCATGGATTTCTCTGCCCACAGAGCAGGATGGATATTTTTTCCCTTTTTTTATAGAAACCATCACAGCCCCGTCGCCCCAGTTCTGGGAACAGAGCCTGAGTGGGAAGGTGGCTGCTGCTGCAGCTCTGTCCCTGTATCCCGACAGCACAGGGTCATGCTGGGACGTTCTCCAGCACCTTCCCCTCTCAGGGGTACCAGGGATCTCCTGTCCCCCAAAATCAGCCTCTCCCCAGGACAGAACAAACAAGCTGGGCCTTTGCTGCTGCCTTACCCGCCCCACCCGCGCCTGCAGGCTGTCCCTGCTGCCCTCGGCATCTCCCGGCTTCTCCTGCCCTCCTCACCCCATTTCCCTGCCCTTCCTTCTCCCACTCTCCTTTCCCTGTCCTTTCCCTTCTCCCACTCTCCTTTCCCTGCCCTTCCCTCTCCCCTTTCCCGGTCCTTCTTCCCCTCTCCTTTCCCTGCCCTTCTTCCTTCTCCCACTCCCCTTTCCCTGCCCTTCTTCCTTCTCTCACCCTCCTTTTCCCTGTCCTGACCCCTTTCCTTCCCCCTTTTCCCTAACCTTCTCCCACTCTCCCTGTCCTGAGCCTTTTCCCTCCCCCTTTTCCCTGTCCTTCCCCTTTTCCCATTCTCCTTTCCCTGTCCTTCCTCCTTCTCCCAACCCCATTTCCCTGTCCTGACCCCTTTCCTTTCCCTTTTCCCTGTCCTTCCCCCTTCTCCCTCTCCCTTTTCCCTGTCCTTCCTCCTTCTCCCATTCTCTTTTCCCTGTCCTGACCCCTTTCCTTCCCCCTTTCCCTGTCCTTCCCCTTTTCCCATTCTCCTTTCCCCGTCCTTCCACCTTCTCCCACTCTCCCTTCCCTGTCCTTCCCCCTTTCCTCCTCCCTTTCCGTGTCCTGACCCTTTTCCCTCCCCCTTTTCCTTGTCCTTCCCCTTCTCCCACCTTCCTTTCCCTGTCCTTCCACCTTCTCCAAACCCCATTTCCCTGTCCTGACCCCTTTCCTTTCCCCTGTCCTTCCTCCTTCTCTCACCCTCCTTTCCCTGTCCTTTCCCCTTTCCTTGGCCCTTTTCCCTGTCCTTCCTCCTTCTCCCATCCTTTTCCCTTTCCTTCCTCCTTCTCCCATTCTCCCTTCCCTGTCCTTCCCCCTTTCCTCCTCCCTTTCCCTGTCCTGACCCTTTTCCCTCCCCCTTTTCCCCATCCTCCCACCCTTTCCCGTTTTGCACATCCCTTCACACTCCCGGTGAGTTTACGGGAGCCCCGTCTGCTGGGTGAGGAGGAGGGGCTGTGCCCCCGTTTTGGGGTGCCAGGGCTGCAGTGAGGGGGGCCCTGCCCTCCTGAGCCTCTCCCCAGCCTTTCACAGCAGGGCTTGGCAAAATCACCCGAACAAAGTCACGGAATCTGGGGCAGAGCTGTGCAGCCACAGCTCCATCCTTCCTCCGTGGCCTCCCCAGGACCACGTGGCCTCTGCATTGTGGCCAAAGTGAAAAAAAAGCTGCAGTTTTGAGGCTAAAATCCAGAGAATCTGCTCAAGGGAAGTGCATCCTTCCAGATGTTGAGGCAGGGCCTACCAAGCCTTGTATGTTGCTGCAGCAGATTTAGGAAGGGGGACATTGCTCAGCTCTGTGGTGCCCTGTTGCTTGGTAACACTTGCAGGAGGTGGAGCTGAAGCCAGACTGGATTTGGAGCCCGATTTTCTGTTACAGCTCAAGGCAGCGGGAGCGGAGCAGCCCAGTACCTGCTGCTTGTCCTTCCCTGGAAAACAGGGAGGCTGCCCCTCTCCTTCCCACTGCTCCACAGCATCCCCTGGGATCCCTTCTGTGTGGTGCAGGGTGAATCCCACATAACCGATCACCCAAAGGCGTTCTGGAGCCACCCAGCTGGGAGCAGAGCTTGCTCTGAGCGTGTCCCCGTGCAGTGCACACAGCAGGAAGCCCCCACTCTCTGCTCTCTGTCCTTCCATCAGATCAACCCAGAGGAAAGGAGACTCCCCCTGAGCCCTCGGGGGTCCCCTTCCCCTTTTCCTCTCCACCTCCTGTCACCTTTTTCTCCCCTCTCGCCACTCGTTTGGCACCACCGGGGCTGGGGGGCCGCGGGCTCTGCGTCGCAGCCATGATGTCGGATCACTCACTGTCACTCTGTTTTTGTTCCTTTTTTTTTTTTTTTTTTCTGTTTTGTTTTGTTTTTTTTTGTTTTGTTTTATTTTTTTTTTTCCCTGTCTTCATTTCTGCATGCCACTGTTCTTCTGTATTGCAGCCACAGTAGAAGCGGTAGAGGCACGGGAAGGTATGGCTAGAACCCGGCGAGAGACTCAAATCATCTCCGTGTGTGCGTGCGCTCATTTTAAAGAGCTTTACCAGCCCTTAACGGAAGCTTTTTACTCTTGCATCACCAGAAGTGGGGGAGGACAAGGCCCTGCTGGGAAGGAAAAAACACCCAGGGGTTTGGTTCAAGGCTGTTGTGCAGCTTGAACAGTTTATTCCTTAGTGGGACACCTTTATTTGGAGTTGCCAAAGCGGTTCCTGCTGCGGCCGCTCGAGACCTTGGGCTTGAGGTCCTGCAATCTGCCAGCACCATCAAAACCCTTAGAAAACAGGATTTTGTGGTGCTGGTGTAATCCCTGCCTTCCCCACAGGTAGGCCAAGGTGGAGAGGCAATTCTCTGCGTGTAGGGTGTAGGAACGACAGATCCATGAGGATTTTTCCTCGATGCCAAGCGGGGTCACGCAGCTCTACAGAGGCTTTGCTTACCGAGGGAAGTTGTTTGTGAGCCAGCCAAGTCCTTGTAAAAGATTTGGCACAGACTCCTTTTCCTTAAATTCTCCGTAGCACAAAGGAGTTTCACATTTGGTCCGTGTCATCGGGGCCAGGGTGACGTGCTCGTCCCCGCGGTGATGGAACAGGGACATGAAATTCCTCCGTGGGATTCATCCCTCCCAAATCTGCCCGTGTGTCTCCTGGTCATGCAAGAATTTTGCCTTTGTGATCCAAGGACTAGCTGTTCCCTCTCCTGGTGTTGCAGTGTGTGGTTTGTGTCGGAGTTCAGAGCCTTGTGGTGGTGTCTTTGTTCTGTTGTTCTGGGTTTTGCCTTTTTTTTAAAAATTTTTATTTTCTTTTTAATTGTTATTTTTTAGTGTCGTGTTTTTCAGCTTTGAAATTTTCCTGAGATTTCACTCTCTGGGGACAGCAAGCACCTGTCTGGTTTATCAATTCCTCCTATACTATTAAAATAGGGAGAAGTTTGGGATATTGGAAGGAAACTCTTTCCTGTAAGGGTGGTGGGATGGAATTTCCAGAAAAGCTGTGGCTGCCCTGGAAGTTGAACCTGGGATAATGTAACTGGAGGATTTTAATCTCCCAACCCAAACCATTCCATGCTTCCATGAAAAGCTCTTAGGGAGCAGAGAAATTCCTAAACCTCCCTAAAAAGAACCTCCTTTTGGGGAGCAGAGCAAATCCTAAACCTCTCTAATCCTAAAAAGAAAGAACCTCCTTTTAGGGAGCAGAGAAAATCCTAAATCTCTCCTAAAGAAAAAGAACCAGCTCTTAGTGAGTAGAGCAAATCCTAAACCTCCCTAAAAGGAAAGAACCTCCTCTTAGGGAGCAGAGCAAATCCTAAACCTGTCTTAAAGAAAAAGAACCTCTTAGGGAACAAAACAAATCCTAAACCTCTCCAAAAAAACCTCCTCTTAGCGAGCAGAGCAAATCCAAAACCTCCCCAAAAAGAACCAGCCCTTAGGAAGTAGAACAAATCCTAAACCTCCCTAAAAACAAGAATCTCCTCTAAGGGAGCAGAGCAAATCCTCAACTTCTTAGGGAGCAGAGCAAATCCTAAACCTCCCCAAAAAGAAGAACTTTCTCTTAGGGAGCAGAGCAAATCCTGAACTTCCCCAAAAAGAACCAGCTCTTAGGGAGCAGAGCAAATCCTAAACCTGCCCAAAAAGAACCAGCTCTCAGGGAGCAGAGCAAATCCTAAACCTACCTAAAAAGAAGAACCTTCTCTTAGGGAGCAGAGCAAATCCCGAACCTCCCCAAAAAGCAACAGCTCTCAAGGGAGCAGAGCAAATCCTAAACCTCCCCAAAAAGAACCTCTTAGGGAGCTGAGCAAATCCCAAACGTGCCGAAAAAGCACCAGCTCTTAGGGAGCAGAGCAAATCCTAAACCTGCCCTAAAAAGAACCAGCTCTCAGGGAGCAAAGCAAATCCTACACCTCTCCAAAAAGAACCAGCTCTTAGGGAGCAGAGCAAATCCCAAACCTCCTCAAAAAGCACCAGCTCTTAGGGAGAAGAGCAAACCCTAAACCTGCCTAAAAAGAAAGAACATCCTTTTATGGAGCAGAGCAAATCCTAAACCTCCCCCAAAAGCACCAGCTCTCAGGGAGCAGAGCAAATTCTAAATCTCTCCAAAAAAAACCTCTTAGGGAGCAGAGCAAATCCTAAACCTGCCCAAAAAGCACCAGCTCTTAGGGAGCAGAGCAAATCCTAAACCTACCTAAAAAGAAGAACCTTCTCTTAGGGAGCAAAGCAAATCTTGAACCTCCCCGAAAAGAACCAGCTATCAGGGAGCAGAGCAAATCCTAAACCTGCCCAAAAAGAAAGAACCTCCTCTTAGGGAGCAGAGCAAATCCCAAACTTCCCCAAAAAGAACCAGCTCTCAGGGAGCCAAGCAAATCCTAAACCTACCTAAAAAGAAGAACCTTCTCTTAGGGAGCAGACCAAATCTTGAACCTCCCCAAAAAGAACCAGCTCTTAGGGAGCAGAGCAAATCCTAAATCTCTCGAAAAAGAACCTCTTAGGGAGCAGAGCAAATCCTAAACCTGCCCTAAAAAGAACCAGCTCTTAGGGAGCAGAGCAAATCCTAAACCTCTCCAAAAAGAACCAGCTCTTAGGGAGCAGAGCAAATCCTAAACCTCTCCAAAAAGAACCAGCTCTTAGGGAGCAGAGCAAATCCCAAACCTTGCCTCCAGCTGCTCCCGAACACGCACTGGCACCTCCAAATCCTCCCCAAAGAATCCCCAAACCCAGCCCGGTGCTTTCTGTCCCCTCCACCTGTCCCCGTTGGTGTCTGGCGTGTGCTGGAGGGTTCCTGCGGGGTGAATTCCGTCCTGATGCTCACACCTGCCCCCTGTGCTCGCTTCCCTCCGCAGCCATCCGCGGCTTCTCCCCGCAGCACAAGATCCGCAGCTTCGAGGAGGCGCGGGGGCTGGACCGCATCAACGAGCGCATGCCGCCGCGCAAGGATTCGCTGCACGCGGACGGCCCCGTGAACTTGGTAACCTCGAACTCTGCGGACAAGAACGGCACGGGCAAGAAACCCCAGTAACGCCAGAGGATCCAAAACTTCATGAATTTTATTTATTTATTAGCGGGGTGGGGTGGGGGCAGGGGGAGAAACCGACTTCACCCGGAGGCACGTCCATAAATCCAGTCCGCATCCGTTCTGTAAGAAAGCGACCATTTTGTAATTTTTTTTTTTTTTTTAATTTATGTTCGATATATATAAAAATGTCCTTTTTTTTTTTTTTTTGAGTTAGAAACCAATCCAACTGCTAGAGCATCCCGGGAGTGTTGTGCTGTCCAGCTGCCCTCCCCGAGAGGCCAAACCTCTGCTGGGGGGTGTTGGATTAAAAAACAAAAATCAGTCAAACCAGGCAACTTGGGTCGTTGGCTTTGGCACAATTTGGACTTAGCCTGAGCTTTCCAAAGCAGGTCCTTCCCTTCAGGATACGGTTGGGTTGGTTTTCCTTTACACACCTGTTTTCTTCCCTGATTTTTCCCTGTTGTTTTCTTCCACCTCTTGCCTACCTGCAGCTGCTGCTTTAGCAACCAATTCCCTGGGAGGCAGATTGCTGGGATCCATCCCTCTTTTCCAAGGTGACAGCCAGGGGTAGCTCCAGTGTTATTAACACCAATCACAGCCCCTTTTCCTTCAGGATTTCAGCTTTATCCCAAAGGAAAACCGGGAGAAGGTGGGGGAGCTGCTGCCCCTTGTTGTGGCTCCTCCTCTTGGAGCAGCCAGTTTGTGCAGCAGAATTCCCTTGGGAATCCCTCTGATTCAGAGCAGAGGAATTATCTCTGCTGTCTGATGATCCCTGGGAAAGCTGCAGGGCAGAGTTTTAAAGGAAAAGGGGGTGATTTACACCCTGCAGGCTGCAGCTCCCCCATTCCCCGCTCTGCCATCAGCCCTTGCTGAGCAGTTTGGGGTGTTGGGGACAGGGTGGTCCCTCAGTGTCACCCCCCTGTCCCCCCAGGGTGTGTGGCTTTGGGCATCACCCACCCCTGGCTGCTCCAGAGGAGCCATGGGCAGCTCTGCCTTTCCCAGCAGCTGGAGCAGGGGATGGCTGATAAAGGTTTGGGATAAGATTTGGGCACTGCTGGTTCTGGGAGATGTGGGTGAGTGCTGGTGACAGGACAGCCCCTGCATTGGGGAGCAGGGAGGGCTTGGAAGGCAGAACCGAGTGGATGTGGCAGAATTTTGGCAGAGAGTTCTGGACAGGGATCCTGGGGGTTCCCAGGGAACACCCCTGGGTGTGGTCAGGGATTTTGGAGTGGGAGCTGAGCATTCTGTCACTCTGAGCGTTCTTCACTTAGACTGGGAGTGCTGGGGAAGGCTTTTGTGGGATTCCTGATGGTCACTTCCAGTGAGAGCTGTGCAGGGTTTTATGGGATTCCCATTGGTCACTTCCCACATGAGTTGTGCAGGGTTTTATGGGATTTGCATTGATGACTTCCCTGTGATCTGTGAAGGGTTTTATGGGATTCCCGTTGGTCACTTCCCACATGAGTTGTGCAGGGTTTTGTGGGATTCCCATTGGTCAGTTCCCTGTGAGCTGTGAAGGGTTTTTGGGATTCCCATTGGTCACTTCCCACATGAGTTGTGCAGGGTTTTTGGGATTCCCATTGGTCACTTCCCACATGAGTTGTGCAGGGTTTTGTGGGATTCTTGCTGGTGACTTCCCACATGAGTTGTGAAAGATTTTGTAGGGTTCCAGTTGCTCAGTTCCCATGTGTTTTATGGGATTCCCATTGCTCAGTTCCCATGTGTATTATGGGATTCCCATTTGTCAATTCCCATTTGTTTTATGGGATTCCCATTGCTCAGTTCCCAAGGGTTTTATGGGATTCCCATTGCTCAGTTCCCAAGGTTTTTATGGGATTCCCATTGCTCAGTTCCCATGTGTATTATGGGATTCCCATTGCTCAGTTCCCATGTGTTTTATGGGGTTCCCATTGCTCAGTTCCCATGTGTTTTATGGGGTTCCCATTGGTCAGTTCCTGTGTGTATTATGGGGTTCCCATGTGTTTTATGGGATTCCCATTGCTCAGTTCCCAAGGGTTTTATGGGACTCCCATTGCTCAGTTCCCGTGTGTTTTGTGGGATTCCCATTGCACAGTTCCTGTGTGTTTTGTGGGATTCCCATTGCTCAGTTCCCATTTGTTTTATGGGATTCCCATTGGTCAATTCCCATTTGTTTTATGGGATTCCCATTGGTCAATTCCCATGTGTATTATGGGATTCCCATTGCTCAGTTCCTGTGTGTATTATGGGACTCCCATTGATCAGTTCCCATGTGTTTTATGGGATTCCCATTGATCAGTTCCCAAGGGTTTTATGGGATTCCCATTGGTCAGTTCCTGTGTGTTTTATGGGATTCCTATTGCTCAGTTCCCATGTGTTTTATGGGATTCCCATTGCTCAGTTCCCATGTGTATTATGGGACTCCCATTGATCAGTTCCCATCTGTTTTATGGGGTTCCCATTGGTCAGTTCCCAAGGATTTTATAGGATTCCCATTGCTCAGTTCCCATGTGTTTTATGGGATTCCCATGTGTTTTGTGGGATTCCCGTTGGTCCCTTCCCTTCCCAGCCGTGCCCATTGCCTGCAGCTGAGGCAGCAGCTCCTGGAGCCCCCCCCTCCAGCTTTCCCTGTCCCCCTTGTCCCGAGCTCTCTGCAGGCAGGGCTGAGCCTCTCCAGGGGATCTTTGCCAAGGCTTTCCCTGCTTGTTGCCGTCTTCCCTCGGCGGTTCCAGCGCCAGAGGAAAAACAGCAACTTCCCAGGAAGCTTTCAAATTGTCTTAGGATCAGACGTCACCTAATCCCACGGGGCTCTTTAGGATTCTGTGAGCAGACCGCTGGGTTTCCACACTTTTCAGTCACATGCCTCCACTTTCCCCTCTTTTTTTTTTTTTAATTCTTTTTCTTTTTTTGGTTGTTTTTTTTTTTTTTCCCTTTGATCCCTTTATATTTTCCACGCCCACCGCTTTGCGAGATGTTTGGAGCGAGCTTCTCTCCCCCCAGTCCGAGGAGTGGGGCCAAATTGCCTTTTGTCTGTGAGTATTTCTTTGTCCTTTCAGGGCCTCCTGTGAGCGGTGAGCCCGTGTGTGGTACCCAGGGCTGCCCGTGCATGTTCGGGCGTGTTGTGCTGACCCAGGCTGGGATCTCACCCAAGCCAGCCAGGTTTTAGTCGGGATATTTGGGATGGGAATTGCGGGACCCCGAGCCTGGCACCCCTCTGTTCCCAGCGTGGGGGGGTCAGCAGGGCCCTGCCCATCACACAGGGGGATTTGCTTTGCTGGCAGTTTGTCCCCCCACCCTCTTCTCCTGCTCTGGCATCACCAATTCCCCCTCCTCAAAATCTTTTTGGTCTTTGTGCTTCATGGTTTGGGGGCTCAGATCCCACCCCCTAATGATTCTTGGAGCTGGTGGAACTGCAGCTTCCCAGTGTCCCAGCTCTGGAAAAGGGCTGGATGTTCATTGTCCTGGTCCTGGAGAACGTGGCCAAGGGGTGGAATTTTTGTCCCCCCTTATCCCTAGAGCTGCACTGTGCCACCCTGGAGACGGTGGCCAAGGGCTGGGTGTTGTCCCTGTGGCACCCACACGTGTGGCTGTCACACTGCCAGCTCCCCTGTTCCCTTTGAAGCACTTCCCGAGGGGGTGAGGAGCAGCGATGGGGCTCTGGGTGCTAATTACCCCCTCAATTAATTAACGCCCCCTCTCCATGCCGGGCTTCCCCTGCCACCGCCCCCAGCCGAGATCCCCCCTCCCCTCTTTTGGGGACAGCTTGGGAGCAGAATTCCCTGCCCCGATCCCCACCACAGCAAACCAAAAAAAAAAAAAAAAAAACACCAATCCAGAAACGCCCCCAAACTCCCCCTTTTCCTCCTTTTCCCCCCAAATCCAGCGCCTCGGGGCTGGGCTTGTCTCTGACCCCTCCTCTCCGAGCTCCCGCCCGTCCCTTCCCCTCCCCGGCTGCCACCTGGAGCTTGGACATCCGGGATTGAGGGGACCCCCGAGCCGAGGGAGCCCCCAAATCCAGGGAAAGCCCCCACCTCCCCGCAGCCTGGGTTTTTTTGCATGTTCTAGCAAGGTGCATGTCCAAGGAGGGGAGTCGGCAATGGGGCGGGTGGTGGGTTGAGTTCAAGCTTAATTTTCTTTTTTGGGCTTGGGAGAACCCCTCTGGCTGCCTCTGGCACAGATCCCACCTGGCCAGGGGAGCTGGCAGGGATGCAGATCCCACCAAACCTCGGCCAGGGGGGACCTGAAGCCCTCCAGGGGTGCAGTGATGGTGATTTCAGGGTTCTCGATGCTGAAGGATCATACGCCCGTTGCCTGGAGACTGCCTCCTTTTTAATTTTTATTTTTATTTCTTGCTTTTTTTTTTGTTTTGTTTTGTTTTTTTTTTTTAGTTCTGTTGAAAGGAGAAAAAAAATGGTGAAAATGTTATTTATTGGCAGAAATTATTTAATATAATTTCTTTTTTTTTTTTTTGTGAAACAAGGAATGAATTTGTTAGAACTGTCTCGATGTAAATCGGAGTCATCTTTAAGGAGGAAAAAAAAAAGAAAAAAAAAGTTAAAAATTGACACAGTCACTGCGCTCCACTGTGATTTTTTGGGTGGCTGAGGGGGTTCATTGCTGCCAGAAGGGAGGATTTGGGGGCTTTTAGAGGCTCTCCAGGGCATCTCCCAGCCCCCAGCACAGGCATTTGGAGATTTGGAGAGCTCTCAGCTCCTGCTCCTCGTCCTTCCCTGGGTAAACAACGCGGTGCCAGCAGCGACAGGACGGGATGTGCCAGCTCTTGTTCCACCCCAGCTCCTTCCTTGTCCCTTCTGGGGGTGTTCCCTCCACAGAGAGGATTCAGGGAGCAGCCCTGGGGTCGGGATCTGGGTGGATCCTGAAAATTCCACAGGTCCTGCTCAGGGATCCCTTCCTGCATCATTCCCAGGGAGCTGCTGTGGCTCCCACTCTGCCTCCACATTGGGATCCATCCCCTCTTCCCAAGGAGCAGCAGAATATTCAGGATGAGCTCTGGAGGACTCCAGGCCGTGATCCCAATCAATCATCCCAATTCCTTTGGGAATTCAGCGCCACCTCGAGCTCAGCTCACCACGTGCTCCCGTTTCCCACCTGCTCCTCCCCGCAGCATTCCCGCTCCCAGGGCACACCTGGGTCAGGACGTTCCAGATCTCCCACTCTTTCTTTTCCTGGGTGTTCCCACCCAAACTGGGGAGCCCCCAAGCCCCAGCACCACTGGCAGACCCTGCACTCAACACCCAGTGGATCCAACCCCAAAGTTCCACAGATCCTGCTCAGGGATCCCTTCCTGCATCATTCCCTGGGAGCTGCTGTGGCTCCCACTCTGCCTCCACTCCTGGCATCCATCCCCTCTTCCCAAGGAGCAGCAGAATATTGAGGATGAGCTCTGGAGGACTCCAGGCCGTGATCCCAATCAATCATCCCAATTCCTTTGGGAATTCAGCGCCACCTCGAGCTCAGCTCACCACGTGCTCCGGTTTCCCACCTGCTCCTCCCCGCAGCATTCCCGCTCCCAGGGCACACCTGGGTCAGGACGTTCCAGCTCTCCCACCCTTTTCCTGGGTGTTCCCACCCAAACCGGGGAGCCCCCAAGCCCCGGCACCACTGGCAGACCCCGCACTCAACACCCAATGGATCCAACTCCAAAATTCCACAGGTCCTGCTCAGGGATCCCCTCCAGCATCATTGCCTGGGAGCTGCTGTGGCTCCCACTCTGCCTCCACTCCTGGGATCCATCCCCTCTTCCCAAGGAGCAGCAGAATATTGAGGATGAGCTCTGGAGGACTCCAGGCCGTGATCCCAATCAGGAATTCCTTCGGGCTCAGCTCACCACGTGCTCCCGTTTCCCACCTGCAGCATTCCCGCTCCGGATGCATCCAGGGCCCTCCCTGGCCAGGATACTCCAGCTCTCCCACCCTTTCTTTTCCTGGGTGTTCCCACCCAAACTGGGGAGCCCCCAAGCCCCAGCACCACTCACTGACCCCGCACTCAACACCCAGTGGATCCAACCCCAAAGTTCCACAGATCCTCTCAGGGATCCCCTCCTGCATCATTCCCTGGGAGCTGCTGTGGCTCCCACTCTGCCTCCACATTGGGATCCATCCCCTCTTCCCAAGGAGCAGCAGAATATTCAGGATGAGCTCTGGAGGACTCCAGGGCGTGATCCCAATCAATCATCCCAATTCCTTTGGGAATTCAGCGCCACCTCGAGCTCAGCTCACCACGTGCTCCCGTTTCCCACCTGCTCCTCCCCGCAGCATTCCCGCTCCGGATGCATCCAGGGCCCGCCCTGGCCAGGACGCTCCGGCTCTCCCACCCTTTTCCTGGGTGTTCCCACCCAAACTGGGGAGCCCCCAACCCCCGGCACCACTCCCAGACCCCCGCACTGGGCACCGGGGGGCTCCGGGCACATCCCTGCCCAGGGCAGCATCCCTGGGAGCATCCCCAGGCCCGGCCGCGCGTTCCCGGCTGGCATCGCCGCTGAGCAAACAGGAAACACTCGCCCTTTGTTAATCCCGGCCCGGGCTGCGCGTTAAATATTTATCTGTGAGCGGAGGCTGGTGCTGGGAGCCGCGGGGAGGGAGGGAGGGACCGAGGCAGGGCCGGCGCTGGAGGCTCCTGGCCGGGCACGGGGGCGCTGCGTGCGGAGCGGGAGGTGAGCGGGGATTTGGGCACCCCGAGGGGGGCTGGGCTGAGGGTGCCGCTCCTGGCATCGCTGCGACATCGAGAGGTGTCACTGGGTGGGCTGGAGGGGATTCGTCACCCCTTGGCAGCAGGGATGGGCTCGGAGTCCCCTCTCGCTGGGTTTAACCCTCCCCGGTCCCGCTGCCATCCCTGCCCTCGTCACCCCGCGATTTGCCAGCAGGGTCAGCTCCTTGTCCTCGCCACGGTGTCCCAGCTGGCAGCAAGGAGCTGCCTCATTCCCAGGCATTGGGGCGGGGGAGGACACCCTGTCCCCTCTGTCCCTGTGTCCCGTGTCCCCTGTCCCCTCTGTCCCCTGTGTCCCGTGTCCCCGGTGTCCCCGGGCGCAGGACCGCAGCCAGCCGGGGCTCCTGCCATCGTGCCCAGCAGCAGCGGAGGGCGGTGGCCTGGTGGGGACCGAGGGGTGGCAGTGGAGCCACCATGGCCCTTGGAGCTCACGTGGGAGCTCACGGGATGAGGAAGGGCTGGGGCGGCCCCGTTTTGGGGGTGTCAGCACTTTAGGGGAGCAGGAAGCGGCCGGCGGGTGAGTGGGGGGTGCGGGGGGACACGGGGGTGTTCTGGGGGGACCCTGCCCGGGTTCCTCAGGGATGGGCGGACGGAGGGGATGGTGCAGTGGGGATGGGGGCTCTGCTCTGACTGTGCCCCACACCAGGGCTTGGGTGGGCACGGGAGCACAGATCCCACTCCCAGGAGCACAGATCCCACTCTCCACTTCAGCCCTCACCTCTCAGCATTTCCCTCCTCACCCTCTGCCAAAAATCCCCCAAAATCCCCTTCTCCATCCGTGGGGAACCGGTGACCCTGGAGGGGATGAGGTGGGACACAGGGGGCTTACATGGGGGTCCCCAGCGCCCAGATCCCTGGGGGATGAAGAGATTGAAGGGATGGAGGAATGCAGGAGATGGAGAGATGGAGGGGACGGAGGGGATGGAGGGATGCAGGGGATGCAGGGTCACCCGTGGGAAAGCGGCCGGCAGCGGGGATGGGGCTCTGCTCTCCCCATGCCCCATCCCGGCTCTCGGAGGCGCTCAGGAGCGCAGACCCCGCTCCTCCCCTCAGTCCCGACCTCCACCCGGAATTCCCTCCCGGTCCTTTCCCCAGACCCCCCCGAGCCCGCGTCTCCATCGCGCCGGGGGGCGGCGGCGCCGGGCTCGCCCCGTTTCGTAAGCGGGGCCGGGTGCGCGGGAACGCGTGCGCGGGGCGTGGGATGAGTTCAGCCTCTTGGCCCCATTCCCTGGATCCCATCCCTGGAAATGTCACTGGAAACTCTGAATGGGCCGGCCCCGCTCCAGAGCTGGGGGGGCAGCGCACCCCGGGGGGGGCCGGGGCACACGGGGACCCAGCGGCGGCCGGGACGGAGCCGGTGCCTCCCGACCCTCCCGGGGGATGCTCCTGGGGGGCTCTCCTGGAGTTCCATGAGCTGAGGGCCTCCCCGCTCCTTCTCCCCGCCAAGTTCGTGCCGTGGGTTTTCCCTCCGTGCCTCTCGCAGCTCCGGCCCGCTCGCCCCGGGGCTCCCCAGAACCCCGGAGCTTCTCGGGGGGCACCGCTGGCACCGCCCACGAGGTAAGAGCTGGATGGGGGACCCCGAGGGGACCCCCGGGACAGGTTTGGGGGGACAGGAGAAGGATGGGGCCGAGCCCCGTGTGGGGCTGCGCTGGGAATGGCGGGGAGGTTTTTGGGGTGCCCTGTGGGGAGGGGAGCCTGCACCTCACTTTGTGTGCCCCGGGTCCTCAGTTTCCCCACGGAGATGATTAACGTTAATTACAACCTCGGGGCTGCCGAGCCTCCAGCGATGCGGGAACTGAGGGGTCGCCAGCCCGATTTGGGGGTCCCACACACAGAGGGCGCCCGGGAGCCCCCAGGACCCCCCGTTTGAGGCGGGGTCTGGCACCTGCGAGCGCCGGTGCCGCGGTGGGGACGGAGCCCAGAGCACGCGTGTCCCCCAAAGGCCCCGGAGCTTTCCCTGGGGTGTCGGGAGGGGCTCCGGGGGTCCCGTCCCCCCCCAGCCGCCCCCCGGCCCCTTCCCGCTGAGTCACAGCCCGGCCGCGCGTTCCCGGCTCCCCGTTCCTCCGTCCCCTCTCCCTTTCTGTTTGCGCTGCAGGGCGGGGAAATATTTCTGCCCTGTCGTGTTCCCGGCGCTGGCAGCGCTCCCGGGCGGGCGACGCTGCTGCCGCCACGTGCCCGGGCGGGAGGGCAGCGCTCCGGGATGCCCGGCATGGGATGGGAGCGCGGCGCTGCCATCGCCCCCCGAGCCGCTCCGGGCTGAACCATCCCTGCCCAGCCGGGGCAGGCCGAGGGGCGGGGGTCTGGATTGGCGTGGAGAATGAGGTGGGGACCGTGCCAGGGCTGGTTCTGAACAGGAACAGCCCCTTCGCTGAGCTGGGGACGCTGCCACCGCGGTTGTCACCCCCTGTGCCTCGGAATAACCGGGGACGCTCCCAGCGGGGCGGCTGCGGCTCCTCCGAGCTCCATCTCTCCGCCAAAGCCTGGGAATGCCCAGAAAGCAGGGACGCCATGAGCACCACAGCCGCTTTTCCCACAGGGCATCCCCTGGGCACCATCCCGCGCCCCCCGGCCATGGCGGGCCGGCTCCTGCCCCCCGACACCAGCCCGGCCCTGGGGGTGGAGGACGTTCCCCGCCTCCTCCCGGCCCCGCAGGTGTCCCCGCAGCACAGGGTGAGTGGGGCTGGCACATGCTGGGGGATCCGGGGGGGCTGCAGCCCCCGATGCTTTGTGCCAGCCCCTCCCTGTGCCACAGGTGCCCGTCATCCGCCACCGCGGCTCCAACACCCTCAATTTCCACTTCCACGAGCCGGAGAGCCGCGGCACCGCCCAGAACAGCCCGGGAGCTCCCAAGAGCTCAGGTACGGAGAGCCCCGAGCATCCTGGGGACACCTGGGGACATCCCCCGGGCTGTGCCCACCTGAGCCGTGCCCACCTTGCCCGCAGTGAATGAGTGGTACCAGACCTGGCCAGCCAAGGAGCCCAAAGCCCCCATTCCCCAGGCGCCCGCCCAGCCCAGCCCCAGCCCCAGGGCCGCCCCCGCCTGCCCGCGGCCCCCGGGCTGGTCGGCGACCTGGACCAAGGACAGCAAGCGGCGGGAGCGGCGCTGGGTGAAGTACGATGGCATCGGGCCCGTGGACGAGACGGGGATGCCCCTGGCCTCTCGCTCGGTGAGTGGGGGCGCAGGGCGGGGGTGTCACCCCGCTGTCACCCCCTCACCACCCCACCGTGTCCCCCCAGAGCGTGGACAGCCCCCGGGACTGGTACCGCAGCATGTTCCGGCAGATCCACCGCAAGCTGCCAGGTGAGCCCGGCTGCGCGGGTGGGCACGGAGCGGGCACGGGGTACACAAAGGGGCTGGCACGGCCCGGCCCCCGCTCACCTCCCCATCCCCAGAGCCCGACTGGGACACCCATTCCTGCCCCACCACGGCGCCTCCATCGCCCCCCAAGCCGCGCAGGAGGGGCTCGGCCCCGGCTGAACCCCCCGGGATGCCCAACGGGATGGACTGGTGAGCCTGGCACAGGGACGGGGGTGCCCACAGGGTGAGTGGGGCTGCGCTGGCTGAACCCCCCCGTCCTCCACAGGACCCGCTGGGGCGGCACCGCTGCCACCGCCGAGCCCGGCAGCATTTTTGACTACGAACCAGGGGAGTTCTGTCCGCGGGAGCAGGTAGGCAGGGCTGGCACAGGGTGAGGGGTGGGCCCGAGGTGGGCACACCCTGAGCGCCCCCTGCTCTTTCAGAGCCCGGCAGCAGCGCGGCCGAAGCGGGCTCAGTCCATCGAGGTGAGGAGCTGGGGGTGGCAGCGGGGCCCGGTGCCCGCGGGCAGTGCCAGCCTGGCCGCCACAGCCCCGAATTGGCCGTGCAGGTGCTGCTGGAGCAGGAGCTGGAGCAGCTCAGCGAGGAGCTGGACAAGGACATGAGGGACATGGAGACGCGCCGGGCACCCCGCCAGGTACCCCCGGGCCCTCCTGCTGCCCCTTGGGCACCCCAGGGCATCCAGGTGTGGGCACATCCAGCTGTGGCAAATCCAGCTGTGAGCACATCCAGCTGTGGCAAATCCAGCTGTGGGCACATTCAACGGTGGGCACATCCAGCTGTGAGCACATCCAGCTGTGGGCTGGCTTTGTGCAAGGCTTGGGCATGCACATGGTGGGATGCACATCTGGATTAATGCCCGGGTGGGTGCATGCACATCTGGGTGCATGTGTGGCTGGATGTGTGCGCAACTGGATGTGTGCACAACTGGATGGATGAATGGATGGATGTGTGCACAAATGGATGTGTGAACAACTGGATGGATGGATGAGTGCACGGCTGGAGCCCTGCACATCTGGATGCCTGCACGGAGCTGCATGCACATCTGGATGTGCGCACACCCCGGTGCCTGCCTGGCTGGCTCCGCGCACATCTGGCCCCACGCACGGCTGCTCAGCAGCCCTTGCAGCCGCGGCCGTGGGGCTTTAGGACCCAGCCCGCCCGTCCGTCCGTCCGTCCGGCGCTTTATTGGCGCAGCCGAGCTGGACTCCTTCGCTTCCCGCCGAGACTCGGCCTCCTGGATGATTAATTTTTCTCTCCCACCCCCTCCCGCTCCTCCCGGCAGAGCCCGGCGGCGGCTGCTCCCACCGCTCGCTCCCCTGCTCCGGCCTCCCCGGCTGCTCGGTGAGTTCCGCGGCCGCTCCCACCCCCAAACCGAGGGGGCGAGGGACGGGACCCCGCTCTGGGGGTGGCGGTCGGGCTGTCCCTGCAGCGCCCCGCGGGGTGGGAGCCCCCCGGAATCCCCACGGGATCCCCGCACGGGTGGGAGCGGCGCCGGGCCGGCTGCCCGCAGGGTGGGACGGGGCCGGAGCGGGGCTCAGCCTTTCCCCCGGCCCCGAGCAGGGAACGCCGTGTCCCGGCCTTTGGCTCCGTCCCAGGGGAGGTGACGGCGCTCGGGTTCCCAATTCCCACCGCTGTGTCCCCGCGGGCACGGGGAGGGGACAGCTGTGCCGGAGCACCCCGCGGTGGGATGGGGTGGGCACGCCGGGATGGGGTGGGCACACTGGGACGGGGTGGGTACCCCAGGGTGTCCCCACAGACCCCTCTGTGCCCCGCCAGCAAAACAAACAAACCAACCAACAAACAAACAAACAAACAACGAACAAACCAACGAGTCCCTCCGCTTGCAGGACCCACCGTAACCCCCAGGGGCGCACAGGGCGGGGGTTCCCCCCCTCCCCAGCCCCTCCTCCGGCTTTGGGGGGCGCATTTGGGCTCTTTCAGCGCCCCCCGGAGCGCGGTTATTCATTAGCCCTCCCCGGCGTTTCCTGCTCGGCCGCAGCGGGGCCGCGCTGCCGGAAAACTTCGGACCGGTCCCGCTTGGCTGCCCCGGGAGGAGCCCCGGGAGCGCTGCAGAGAGCAGGGCCGGGGGTCCTGGTTCTGGGGGACCCCAGCGCTCTCACACTGGGGTACCCGGTGGTTCTGGGCCGTGGGATTCTGGGGTCCTGGTGCTGGGGGACCCCAATATCCTGGTTGATGGAATTCAGGGATCCTGGTGGACCCTGAATTCCTGGTCTGTGGACCCAGGGGTTCATGGGATAAAGGGGCCCCTGATGTGCTGGTCCATGCAATGCACAGGACCCCGATGTCCTGCTCTGTGGGACACAGGGGTCCTGCTCACCCCTAAGGGCAGCAGGGTCAGCGCAGGGAGGGTTCACGGCTCTGCCCTGAGCCACTGTCCCCCCTCAGGAGCCCCCTGTCACCCCAGCGGCTGTGGAGCCCCCCTGGCACCCACCACTCAGCTGCCACCCCCAGCATGGAGCGGGCTGGGCTGGGGCTGGCCGGTGACCGGAGCCCTGGCAGAGGTGAGACCCCCTTGAGCCCCCTTTGATCCCTCCTTGAGCCCCCCTGAGCCCCCCTTGAGGCCCCCTGAGCCTCCCTGAGACCCCCACACCCCACTCTTCACAGACACCCTCAGGCCAGGGACCCTGCCCAGCCTGTCGGACCTGGGGGAGCCCCTGGAGGCCGTCAGGAGGGAGGAGAAGAAGGTGAGGCTGGGCTGTCCCGTGCCATGGGGGGTTTGGGGTGGTGGGACTGGGGGTGTCCCCTGTAACCCCTCCTGTCCCTCCCCAGATGAAAGCTGCTCGCCTCAAGTTCAACTTCCAGGCTGAGTCTCCCAAGTAAGCGCCGGGGTCACCCCTGGGGTCCCTCGGTGACAGAGGGGGACTGGGGGAGCCCTGGCACTGCCAGCCGAGCCGGGGCCGGGTCTGTGCCCGCGGGCAGGCGTTACAGTGTCCCTTGCAGGGAGCTGACGCTGCAGAAGGGCGACATCGTGTACATCCACAAGGAGGTGGACAGGAACTGGCTGGAGGGGGAGCACCACGGCCGCGTGGGCATCTTCCCCTCCAACTACGTGGAGGTGAGCGCGGGCCGTGCGGGGGCAGCGGGGCCGGGGGGCGCTGGCGCTGCCCCTCACCCGCGTGTGCCCCCCAGATCCTGCCGCCCACCGAGGTGCCCAAGCCCATCAAGGCTCCCACGCTCCAGGTGCTGGAATACGGCGAGGCGCTGGCGCTCTACAACTTCCGAGGGGATGTGCACGTGGAGCTCTCCTTTCGCAAGGTACGGCGGCTCCGTGCTGGGCCATCCCGGGCCGTCCCGGGCCATTGCATGCTGGGCCATCCCGGGCTGTTCTGTGCCTCTCTGTGCTGTGCCATCCCTGGCCGTGCTGTGCCTCTCCGTGCTGTGCTATCCCAGGCCATTCTGGGCCATACCGGGCCGTTCCAGGCTATCCCGGGCCGTTCCGTGCTGTGCCATCCCGGGCCAATCTGTGCCTCTCCATGCTGTGCCATCCCGGGCCATTCCGTGCCTCTCTGTGCTGTGCCATCCCGGGTCGTTCATCCTGGGCCATTCCGTGCCTCTCTGTGCTGTGCCATCCCGGGCCGTTCATCCCGGCCCGTTCCGTGTCATCCCGGGTCGTTCATCCCGGGCCATCCCGCGCTAACCCGCCCTCTGCTCCCGCGGCAGGGCGAGCGGATCTGCCTGGTGCGCCGGGTGAACGAGAACTGGTACGAGGGGCGAATCTCGGGCACCAGCCGCCAGGGCATCTTCCCCGCCACCTACGTGCAGGTGCTGAAGGAGCCGCGGGTCAAAGCCACGGCCGAGGACATCCCCGCCTCCCCCGGCCCCGCCAGCCCCCGATCCCCGGCCCTGCAGCGCTCGCCCGGCCCCCGCAGCCCCCAGGCTCCCGCGGGGTCCCCCCGGGAAGCCAAGCGGGGTCCCGGCGTCGGTGCCACCTTCCCCCCGTCCCCAAAGCTGCCCCACGCTGGCACCCCCAGCCCCTTGGTGGCCTCTGCCAGCCCCCCACACCCTGCGGAGCCGCGGCGTCCTGGCTGGAGCCCCGAGCAGGTGAGTGCCCCTTGCCCTGGCATTGTGCCCCCCGCCCTGGCATTGTGCCCCCTGCCCTGGCATCATGCCCCGGCACTTCTGGGGCTGCGGGTGCCACCCTGACCCCCCGTGTCCCCACAGCGCCCGACCCCGGCGGTGGCACAGAGCAGCGCCCGGCCCGAGCCCGCCCCGTCCCACAACGGCTCCGAGATCCGGTGGACTCCGTAAGCAGAGCCAGGGGCGGCCCCGGGCGCGGTGTCCCCACGAGGGTCCCACCCGTGTGCGTGGGGTGGGCTCTGCCCATGGTTTGTGTCGCAGGTACCGGGCCCTGTACCAGTACCGGCCCCAAAACGCCGACGAGCTGGAGCTGCTGGAAGGGGACAGGGTGGATGTCATGCAGCAATGCGACGACGGCTGGTTCGTGGGTGCGTGGCGACCTCCTTGGGGACAGGGATGAGGACAAGGTGCCCCCCTCACCGCTCACCGCCTCTCCGCGTCTTTGTACCCGCAGGAGTGTCCAGGAGGACGCAGAAATTCGGCACTTTCCCCGGGAATTACGTGGCGCCGGTGTGACCCGCGGCCGTGGGGACCGCGGGGGCTTCCCCGTGTCCCGCCGTGTCCCCGCCGTGTCCCCGCACGGGGATGAAGCGCCTCCAGCTCCCTCCCGCCCCTATGGGGCTGCTTCTAACAGGGACGGATCCCCCAGCGCGGGGTGTCTCCCCCGCCCCAGTGCCTTAACGCGCCCCCTCCCCACCGCTGCCCGTGCCACCGGCCCGGGATCGCCCCGGGCTCTGCCCGGTGCCGGGCCTGACCATGACGGTCGCGCCCCGCCATGCGGGTCCGTGTCCGGGAGTCGCCTTCGCTTCTTTTCCGTCATTAAAGCTCCGCTCAGCGCCACTCTGAGAGTGCCGGGATTGGGGAGGAGCCGCTCCGGGACCCGTCCCACCGGAGCCGTGGGCGGGGGCGCTGCGTGGGGCCGCGGGGATCCCCCCACGCCCACGGGCGGGCCCGGGGCGGGCCCGGCGCCGCCGTGCGCCCCGTCGGGGAAGGGAGGGAGCTGTGCCCGCAGCCCGGCCCGGCTCCTCCCGAGGAGGCGGCGCCGTCCCGGGGCCGCGCTCGGCTCCGCAGCCCCGCGGGGCCGCCCGGCTCGGCCGCCCCGGTGAGTGCGCGGGGGGCGCGGGGGGGTCCGTCCGTCCGTCCGTGCCTCGAGGGTCCCGGTGCGCGGGCAGGTCCCCACTGTGTCCCCGGATCCTCGCCAGTGCCAAGTCCTCGTGTCCCCGGGTCCCGGCGCCTCCTGGCATCGCCCGTCCCCGCCGCCCGCCCCGCGGGTGCCAGGCGGCACCGCCAGACACGGCGGGCACAAAGACATCGCTGTGCGGCGGGGACAGAGCCCGGAGGCAGCGGGGACACAGGTGGGGAGCGGGGACCGAGGAGGGGAGCACGGAGAGAGCTGGGGACGGAGATGGAGAAGGGGTGCAGGAGGTGGAGAAGGGGTGCAGGACACGAAGGGGAGGTGCTGGGACTGGAGGAGGGGTGCAGGGATGGAGAAGGGGTGCAGGAGGTGGAAAAGGGGTGCATAAGGGAGAGGTGGGGTGCAGTGTCTAAAGAAGGGCTGCAGGGTCCACAGAAGAGGTTCAGGGCTGTCGAGGGGTCTGGGGTGGGTGCCCAGCTGCGTGTGGGGGTCCCCGGGCTGCCCAGGGATGCCGAGCGGGGCTGGGCATGGGGAGGGGGTTTGGGGTTTGGGGTTTCCTCCCGGCGCTGGAAGCCCAGCCCAGGAAATTCTTCCGGGCAGCCTCTCAAGCCCCTCTTTGTGCTCTTGGGATTTTTAACATTCCCGGCGGCTGCGGCCGGGGTGCCCGGTCCCAGATGGGGTGCCCAGTCCCAGATGGGGTGCCCGGTCCCAGATGGGGTGCCCAGTCCCAGATGGGGTGCCCAGTCCCAGATGGGGTGCCCGGTCCCAGAGGGGGTGCCCAGCTCCCCCAGGCTGTGCCGGCATGGGTGGGATGGGCTCTGGGGTGGATTTAGGGGATGCTGCTGCCCATTCCCACCCATCCCATGGGATCCAAGGGTTGCGCCGCTCACCGGGGCACCACGGGGACCCTGTGCCACCCCCGGGGACCCTCAGCGTCCTTCACCGCTGTGCATTTGCTGTGGGATGAAGGACTGGCGCTGCCGGTCCTCGCTGGGCGCTGCTGTGGTGCAGCAGGACCCGTCCCTCGCTGCCACATCCTCCCCTCCAAACCCCGCTCAGCTCTGCCAGGCCACAGCGCCGGCCTTGCTGCCAAGGCTTCACCAATTTCCTGCCTTGCTGCAGCTCCTGGGAACGACCTTGGCTGTCTCAGCTGCACCGCCGGGTGCCTGGGACCCCCCGGGCCCGGGGAGGAAGGCGCCAGCGCTGGGGACAGGAGGAAGCGGCGGTGGCTGCTGTCACCCTGCGAGGACCCGGGTCCCCTCCCCGGAAGGAAAGCACCCTCGGGGTGCGGCGGGGACAGGGAGGCCCTCGCTGTGTGGTCTGTGGGTAGGAGGAGGGGGGGGTCCCTCTGCCTCATCCCCTCAGCACCCGGCATCGCTGACACCTCGCTGCTGCCCGCCCAGAGCCGCCGCTGCCATGCCGGTGACAGCGACAGCGACAGTGACACTGCCCGGCCCGGCCCCGTGGGGCTTCCGCATCTGCGGGGGCAGAGATTTCGGGAAGCCCATCGCCGTCTCCAAGGTAGGAACCCCCCGTGTCCCCCGGCCTGGGGAGAGCCGAGGGGCTCGGGGCTGGCCTGGGGAGCGGATCCTGTTTGGGGGATCCTGTTTGCTGTCCCTGGGGGATCCTGTTTGGGGGATCCTGTTTGGGAGATCCTGTTTGGGGGACCCTGTTTGGTGTCCTTGGGGGATCCTGTTTGGGGGATCCTGTTTGGGGGATCCTGTTTGGGGAATCCTGTTTGCCACCCTTGGGGGATCCCGCTCCGTAGGAGCGGCCCCAGCGGCTCCCGCAGCCCCTGGGCCGGGCCGGGCCGTGCCAAATTCCCGAGTGTTGTCCCCAAGGCCGGGGTCCCCTCCTGGCAGAGGGGCTGGTGCTGTTCTGGCAGGCCCTGGCCATTCCAGAGGGAGGGAACATCCCATCGCAGCAGGGCGGGGTTCGGGGCGTGCTGCGCTGCACCGGTGTGTCACTGTCCCTTGTCCCCTTGGTGGAGGTGACGGAGCACGGGAAGGCGGCCGCGGGTGACCTCCGCCCGGGGGATGTCATTGTCGCCATCAACGGGGAGAGCACGGCGGAGATGCTCAACGTGGAGGCGCAGAACAAGATCAAGCGGAGCGCGGGGCAGCTGCGGCTGGAGGTGCAGAGGTGGGTGCTGGGGCAGCCCCGGGTGCCAGCGGTGTCTGGGGGTCCCCAACCACGCGTGTGTCACTTGTTCCCCCCCTCGGTGACTCTTGGGGTGGTGCCATCCCCATGAGAGCCCGTCCTGGCTCTCTAATTAATGAGTCGGGTGCTAACGAGGCCGGGCAGCGCTGGCAGTGGTTACCTGAGGCCAATTGGGGATGGAGCTGCTGCCTCTGCAGCTCCGGGGCTGCGGGAAGGGTCCCACCGTGCTGTGCTCGGCGTTTTGGGGCTCCTGGGGCAGATCCCAAACCCTGCTGCTCTCTCAGGTGCCCGGTGCCATCTCCCAGCGTCACCAACGGGGACGCCTCGCTGGAGGGGTTGGCCACGCGTTTCCAGGTGAGCCCCGGGAGCCCCTGCACGCTCCAGCCCCACAGCCAGGGCTGGTGGCAGCTGCTGGTGTCACCCTCCCCTCCCCAGGACACGCTGCAGGTGCCGAGTGAGAGCCAAAGGGCCCTGAGGAGCCCCGACCCCAGCCTGGCATCCCTCAGTGCCAGGTACGGCTGCGCGGGGCTGTGTGAGGGCTGGGGGTGAGGAGGGGGCTGGGGAGGGCCAGGGACCCCCCTGATGGCTCCGTTCTGTCCCCCAGCTCACAGCCCTTGGAGCAGGAGTTCACCTGTCCCGGCCTGAGCCAGGTGAGCTTGAACTGGGGGCCAGGCAGAGCTGCTGGGGGAGCATCTGTGCTCCAAAACCCTTTGAACCCGAAAACCTATCCCTCTGTGAACCCCCATTTTAAGTCCCAAACCTCCTTGCTTCGAACCACCAAACTTTGCTCTTTTGCACTGCTAAACCTTCCCCCACTGGGCCTGCAAATCACCTCATTTTGAGCCCCAAACCACCCTCCTTTGAGCCCCAAAACCACCCCACTCTGAACCCCCATTTTAAGCCCCAAACCTCCTTGCTTTGAACCACCAAACCTTGCCCCTTTGTGATGCTAAACCTTCCCCCACTGAACCCCTAAACCACCTCATTTTGAGCCCCTAAACAACTGTCTTTTGAACCCCTAAACCACCCCACTCTGAGCCCCCAAACCACCCTCTCTGCCTCCCCACGGCCCCGTCCCCGCTGTCCCCGCTGTCCCGGTGTCCCGGTCTGCGGTGGCTGTCGCGGGTGTCCCCTCCCCGCCGCGCTGGCAGCGCCCCCGGCCCCGCGGGCACCGCCGCACCTGCCCGGGGATGTTTTGCTCCTCTTGGCAGCGGCGCCAGCCTGGGGAGGCCAAACCAGTTTGGGAGGGCCCAGCCCCGGTGCCGCCAGCCCGGGGCTCTGGGGTGTTGGCCGGGCAGGGACCCGGGCCCGTGGGACACCCCGGGATGGGGTCGGGATGCGCCGGGATGGGGATGGAGATGCCCCGAGTGGCTCCTCCAGCCCCGAGCTCAGTGCCAGGGTGCCCTCGGCCGCCCCATCCTCCCTGCGGGCAGCCGCTGGCTCCGGCCTTGGCGTCTCCCTCCTTTCCTCCCTCCCCGCTTTCTCTTTTTCTTGTTTTTCAAGCCCAAATTGGGAAGCAGCGCGGTCCTTCCCAGCTGCCTTTGGCCGCAGCCCCGGCCGCCCCTTGGCTGCTCCGGCCGCCGCTCCCTCCTTCCTCCCGTTCCAGCTCCTTGTTTGCTTCGCTGCCGGCTCCGAGGGGTCCCTCCCTGCCCCACAGGGTCCGCAGGGTTGGGGACACGAGGGTGCCATGCCCGGAGCCCTCACCCAATGCCCTGTACCCGAGGGATGGTGAGGGGATGGCGGCCCTTGGGTCCATCCCATTCTTCCTCATCTCCTCGCCTTGGATGAGGACGAGGCCCGGCTCCCCCCATGCCTAATTTTAGCTCATTTTAGCTAATTTGAGCTCATCCCACAAAGCCTCGGTGCTCCCCTCTCCCTCCCCGCGGGTCCAGCCAGGGGGTCCCCATGCCCTGTGCCCACCCCGGGGGGTTCGTTCCCATCTGCGGGGCAGCTGCTCCCGGGAACATCGGGAACAAACATCGGGAACAGGAGGAACATCGGCTTCCACTTAGCCGGGGAGGGCTCCGCTTCCCGGCCCGCTAAGCAGGAGCAGATGAGGGGAGGGGACGGGCTCAGGCTCTGGGTTATGGGCTGGGGGCGCTGCCCTGGCCCCTCTGGGGGTCCCACCGGTCCCATTTGGGGTGGGAAGGAGAAGCTGCAGCCCCACGGAGCATCCCTGTGGCCTGGGGGCAGCTCTTGGAGCTGTCCGGGTGTCCTTGGGGTGCCTGGGGGGACAGGGAGGCTCTGTGTGCCCCCCTCATGACATCCCTCCCTTCTCCCCTGCAGGAGCGACCCCCGAGCCGCCAGAGCAGCTCCCAGGGGCCCGTCCTGCCTCCCCCTCCCCGGCCACCCTCACCGGAGCCCGGAGCCCCCCAAAGCCCCTGGGCAGCCCCCCGGGAGAGGCGCCTCTCCTCCCCCTCCTCCAGCGCCTGCCTCAGGTACGGAGCGGGCTGGGGGCTCTGGGGGCCCAGCCCCGTGTCCCCACGCGGGTTTGTCACCCGTGGGTGCTCAGGGAGCCCGGGGAAAGGGTTAACTCACCTGCAGGCAGGTGGGGCCGAGGGAGGGCCGGGCAGGCCGGGGCAGCTCCCGGGGTGGAGGGAGCAGGTGGCGGGCGGGCTCTGGGGTGGATCCCGGAATTCGGGCGCTGGGAACCCCCCCAAAATCTCCCCACCCCCAGCCAAGGCTCGGAGCCGACCATGAGGCGCTTGGAGGAGGACTCGGAGGTTTACAAGATGCTGCAGGAGAACCGGGAGCTGCGGGCGGCCCCGCGGCAATCCAGCACCTTCCGCCTGCTGCAGGAGGCGCTGGAGGATGAGGAAGGAGGTGAGGGGGGCACGGGGGGCGCGGGCAGGGCTGGCACGGGGGTGGCACGGCTCTGATGGCCTCGTGTCCCCCCAGCAGGTCCCGCAGCCCCCTTCCCCAGCGGCCTCTCGGCCGGGGCCCGCAGGCCGGTGGCCGGAGTGCAGAAGCTGCACGTCTGTGAGAAATGCGGGAGCAGCATCGCGTGAGTGGGGCCGGGGGCTCGGGAGGTCCCGGGGCGTCCCGGGGGTGGGGCTGTCCCTGCCAGCCCTCCTGGCAAAGCCAAAAAGGGGCTGCGCTCAGGCAGGGCAGGAGCTGTCCCTGACATTGCCCCCGGCAGGGATAAAATAATCCGGGGTGTGGCTGGGGCGGGACCCACCCCTGCTGTCACCGCCGGAGGGCTGAAAATGGGGGGGATTGTGGGGTGGGAATGGGGCTGGGGGCCCAGGGCAGGATCCATCCTTGCCATTGTCCCTTCAGGGTGAAAATGGGGCGATTCCGGGGTGTGAGTGGGGCCAGGGTAGGATCCATCCCTACCATTGCTCCTTCGGGGTGAAGATGGGACTGTCCTGGGGTGTGAGGATGGATCCAGGCCAGGATCCATCCCTGCCATTGTTCCTTTAGGGTAAAAATGGGGCTTTGAGTGGGGTCCCGGGGCAGGATCCATCCCTGCAGTCACTCCTTCAGGGTGAAAATGGGAGTGGTCCCGGGGTGAGTGGGGTCAGGGCAGGATCCATCCTTGCCATTGCTCCTTCAGGCTGAAAATGGGGTCAGTCCTGGGATGTGAGTGGGGCTAGGGTCGTCCCAGGGCAGGATCCACCCCTGCTGTCACCGCCGGAGGGGTGAAAATGGGGGGGATTGTGGGGTGAGAATGGGGCTGGGGGCCCAGGGCAGGATCCATCCCTGCCATTGTCCCTTCAGGGTGAAAATGGGGCCGTCCTGGAGCGTGAGTGGGGTCAGGGCAGGATCCATCCTCACCATTGCTCCTTTAGGGTGAAAATGGGGCTGTCCTGGGGTGGGAGTGGTCCCAGGGTAGGATCCGTCCCTGCCATTGCTCCTTCAGGGTGAAAACGGGGGCAGTCCCAGGGTATGAGTGGGGCCAGGGTGGTCCCAGGGCAGAATCCATCCTTGCCATTGTTCCTTGAGGATGAAAATGGGGCTGTCCTGGGGTGGGAGTGGTCCCAGGGCAGGATCCATCCTTGCCATTGCTCCTTCAGGATGAAAATGGGGTGGATTGTGGGGTGGAAATGGGGCTGGGGGCCCAGGGCAGGATCCATCCTCGCCATTGTTCCTTCAGGGTGAAAATGGGGACGGTCCGGGGTGTCAGGATCCCGGGGTCAGGGCAGGATCCACCCCCGCCTGACCCCGGCTGGGAGGGGACCCTGGGGACACCGGGGGTGGCTCTGCTGACCGCGTGTCCCCCCGCTGCAGGACACAGGCGGTGCGGATCCAGGACGGCCGCTACCGCCATCCCTCCTGCTACACCTGCGCCGACTGCGGGCTCAGCCTCAAGATGCGCGGCCACTTCTGGGTGGGGGACGAGCTGTTCTGCGAGAAACACGCGCGGCTGCGCTACCAGGGACCCCCGGGGGCGCCCGTGTCCCCCTCGGTGTCCCCCCGCTCCTGAGCCCCGCGAGTGGGGTCACCCCGATGTCCCCAGGGCTGTCCCACCGCACCGGGCTGAGGGATGGATGGGATTTGGGGGGACGCGACGCCACCGCCCATCTTCACCCCTTGGTGGGTGTGTGCGAGGAGCTGGGTGAGTTCTCAGCTTGGGACATTGGGGAGGGGTCGCTTGAGCACGTGGGGACCGCGAGGGGCTGGCACCGCTTGAGCACTGACTGCAAAGGGCTTCTCCGAGGAATTAAACCAGGTTCTCTTTAAATATAATATATATTTGCTCCACTGCCGTGTCTGCTCTGTGCGGGGACCCCAGGGCAGGGGGAAGGGGGTTCGACCCCAAACCCGGGGTGCACACAGGGACCCCCAGATCCCTGAGCCCCAAACCCGGGGTGCACACAGGGACCCCCAGACCCCTCAAACTCGGGGTGCACACAAGGACCCCCAGACCCCTCAGCCCCAAACCCGGGGTGCACACAGGGACCCCCAGACCCAAACTTGGGGTGCACACAGGGATCCCCCAGACCCCTCAGCTCCAAACCCGGGGTGCAGACAGGGACCCCCAGAGCCCCTAAACCCAAACACAGGATGCACACAGGGACCCCCCAGACCCAAAGCCGGGGTGCACACAGGGTCCCCCAGACCCCTGAGCCCCAAACCCGGGGTGCACACAGGGACCCCCCAGACCCCTCAAACCCAGGGTGCACACAGGGACCCCCCAGACCTCTCAGCCTCAAACCCGGGGTGCAGACAGGGATCCCCCAAACCCCTCAACCCCAAACCCCGGGTGCAGACAGGGACCCCCCAGACCCAAACCCGGGGTGCAGACAGGGACTCCCAGACCCCTCAGCGCTGCTGCCTGTACCCGGGGTGGGGTCCGGGTGCTCCGGTGCCGCTCCTTGTGCTGCTCCCAGAAGGTCAGGGCTGCCCTCAGGCCTGGCTGCCCCTCCCTGCGGCCCTGGGAGGTGTCCGGGTTTATTGGGGGCTGTTGGCCGAGGCCTTTGTCCCGCTCCAGGTGCTCTTATCGCGGCTCCCCGCCCTCCGTGCCCGCCTGCACGGAGATGGCTTTGCTGTTATCTGGCCTTTGCTGTTATCAGGGCTTTGCTGTTATCTGAGATTCGCTGTTATCAGCGGCCTGGGAGAGACCTGTCCCTTCCCCTGTCCCTTCCCCTGTCCCTCTGCAGCAGGGACAGCCAGGACCGCCCCTCCCCTCCTGCCTGGGCTCTCACGGGGCCTGTTTGGGGAGCGCCACGGCCCCCCGTGCACCGCGGGCTCGGACATGGAGCTCTCACCATCGAATTCCCAATTAACCAATCACCCCATCATCGAATTCCCAATTAATCAATCATTCCACCATCGAATTCCCAATTAATCATTCAACCATCGAATCCTCAATTAATCATTCCACCATGGAATTCCCAATTAATCATCCCAGAGCAGCAGGACCCCTGGAAGTGTCCAAGGTGCCCCATGGCAGGGGTGGCACTGGATGGGCTTTAAGGTCCCCACGCAACCATTCCATGGCTCTGTGACACCCAGGCAGGGAGGATGATGATGATTATGATGATGATGATGATAGTCCTGCCCTCCTCCCGCCCTCTCCACGCAGGAAAAAGAGGAATAAACGCTCGGAGCCCTACACGGATAACACAGCTGAGGCTGGGGGCGAAGGGGCTGCGCGGGCAGGGGGCGGCCCCGCACCCCCGCCCCGCCCCGGGGCTGAGCCGCCCCCCGGCCCTGCCCCATAAAGCAGCGGAGGAGCAGCCCCGGTGCTCCGTGCCCCGTTCCCGGTGCTCCCGGCCCGGTCCTATTCCCCGTACGTCCCGAGGATGCTGCGCCGCCGCGGAGCCTTCGCGGTGCAGCCGCTCCGTGCTGACCCCGGTGAGTCGGAGCCCCCCCACGCGTCTGGCTGGGCTGGGGGGGTCCCTCGGGGTCTCCAGCCTGCACGGATCATGCTGGATCCTCAGGGATCTCTGCCTTGAGAGGTGTCTCTGCTGGAGAGGGAGCCTGGGCTCCGTGGAACCCCAGTTTGTGTTGTCTGTGCTTGAGAAGGATCTGGGGGTTCCCCGGACCCCCCAGTTTGCGCTAAAGGGGGTCCCCGGAGCTCTGGTTTTCATCCCACTCCCTGCTGGGAGGGGCTCAGTCTACCGGCTGTGCTGGGAATTCAGGTTTTCCCTTCTCATCTTTGGGCTGGTGTCCCCAAATGCGGCGCGGGGATCCCCAAAACCCAGGGCCCACCTCCGTGTGTGCCGGGACACAGCAGCGTCTGGGAGGTACCAGGGGCTGAGCTGGAGCTGCCAGCGCGGGGGGCACCCCAGGAGGAGCTGATGGGACCCCCACGCCCGTGGGGCTGCGGTGCCACCCCCGTGGTGGTGCCCCTCGGCACGTGGGCTCCTGGAGCCTGTGGAATTGCGGCGTGTGGGATCCGGGCTGCTGGCAGAGGCCAGGGAGCTGCGCTGGAGGGGCTGCCCCCCGGAATTCCTGGGATTCAATCGTGCTGGGGCGGACGGGCTGCTCCGGGCATGGCTGGGATTCAATCCCACTGAATGCGGGTTGTCCCGGGGCTCCCCGGCTCCCCTCGGCCTCCCCAGCCCCCGAGGGATGCACGGTGAGTGCTGAGGCTGCAGCAGGGGCAGGAATTTGGGAGCACCGGGACCCCCGAGTGGTGAATTCAGCCCACGCCGGAGCCCCGAGTGAGTTTTGCGGAATCCGGTGGGATGCAGGCGGCGCTGGCTGCCTGCCGGCGCCCAAACCCTCTCTCCTCCCCACTCCTTAACCACCGGCCCAGCCAGTATCGCCCATCCCAAGCCCTGCGAGGAACCAGTTGGGAACCGGTCCTGTAATGAGGCGCTCTGGGTGCAGGGCCCGGCTGGGGTGGCTTTAAAAGGGAGCGCCGGGACGCGGGCCCGGCTCCGGCTCTCGGCGATGTGGGGCAGCTCCCGCGCCGGCTGGAAGAGGAGGTTCAGCTGCTGTGAGTGCGGGCGAGGGGTGCTGAGCGGGATTTGGGGGGTGGGCGACCTGCAGGAGGTGCCAAAGCTCCGCCGTCACCTCGCCGAGCCCGCGGGGAAGGGAGCGAGGAATGCCGAGATTGCCGTGGATGCAGCAAAATCCCACCCGGAGCCGCGGGGCGCTGGGGGCACATCCCGGCTGGCGATGCCACCCATGCCATGGGGACAAGCTGGTGGCCCTGGAGCCATCCCAGATCCGGGATCCCACGGCTGTGCTCTGTCCTGGGTCGCTGGCACCGAGCTCGAGCGGGATCGAGGAAGAGCCCGGCTCAAAACACGGTCAGGGCCGTGGGTGCCCCCCAGCAGCTCAGCTTGGGAGGAGGAGGAGGATGGTGGAGGCCAGGGCTGTGTTTTTGGGGAGCAGAGACAACACACTGGGGTTGTAGGAGTGTATGGACTGCTGGGCAGAGGGAGAGCAATCTTGGGCACGGCTGGAGCTGCTCTAGGGTGTTGCAGGGGTGGTGGGCACCCAGTTTTCTGCCCCGGGACCCCCCCAGCTGAGCCCCCCGATCCTCCCTTCCCCCGCAGATGGTCCCTGCGAGTCGGCCGAGAGCTGCATCGTGCGCACCTCCGCCAGCGTCTACCGCCGGCTGCAGGAGAGCCCGCGGCAGCCCCGGCGGGGAATGAGCACCCGCGGACCCCCCAGCAGCCCCCCGGCCGCAGGGAGACCCCCCAAGTCCGAGTCCGAGGATTCCGGCGTGGAGACGACCAGCAACGAGCACTCGCCCTGCAGCCCGCTGGGCTCCGAAAGCCGCTTCTCCCTGGATGGTTTCTCGTTGGAGCAGCCCCCCGGAGAGGAGGAGCAGCCCCCCAAGAGCCGCCCGGGCAGCCGGAGGCTGCTGCAGGCAGCGCAGCGGAGCCGGAGGCAGCGCTGCCCGCGACAGCTCAGCCGGCGCAGCGCCAGCGCCGCCGACCTGGCCGAGCCCCCCCGGGACCCCGAGAGGGCCGAGGGGTCTCCTCGGGACCCCCGGGCAGTGCCCGAGCTGCCGGGGCAGGGGCTGCGCTACCTGGAGCACGTGTGCCAGATGCTGGAGCGCCTGGCGCGGCTGCAGCAGGACAACCGCGCCCTGCGGCAGCAGGCGGCCGGAGCCCGCACGGCCACCCTGGTGAGGGCACGGGGAGGGGGATGGCGGGGAGGGGGCGCGGGGGTCCCAGCTCACACCCAGCTCACACCCAGCCTGTGCTCTGCTCGCCCCCAGCCCGGCCGGCAGCACCCGAGGAGGGATTTGGGCACCTGGAGGGGTGAAGGGTTCCGGCAGCGCTCCTGCTCCGACAGCCAGGCGCCAGGTGAGAGGGGTGGGATGGCGGGACCTGGGGCCAGGTGAGAGGGGTGGGCTCGGGAATGGCAGCACCAGTGCCAGGTGAATGGGCTGGGATGGCAGAATCTGGCACCAGGTGAGCGGGGTGGGCTCGGGAATGATGGGACCTGGGGCCAGGTGAGAGAGGTGGGCTCGGGAATGATGGGATCTGGGGCCAGGTGAGCATTGGAGAATGAGGGAATGGCAGCACCGGTGCCAGGTGAGCACTGGGGGATGCAGGATCTGGGGCCAGGTCAGCACGGGGGATGCGGGAATGGCAGCACCGGTGCCAGGTGAATGGGCTGGCATGGCCAGACCTGGCACGAGGTGAGCGGGGTGGGCTCGGGAATGGCGCGACCCCCAGGTGAGCACTGGGGGATGCGGGAATGGCAGCACCCGTGCCAGCTGAGCGGGGTGGGATGGCAGGACCTGGCACCAGGTGATGATGGCAGCACGATGTCCCCCCGGCCCCCCAAGCCTGACCAGCTCTGTTCCCCCTCGCAGCAGCCGAGCCCGGGCCGTGCCGGCGGCTCTGGGGACACTCGGTCAGCTCCCCCAGCCTGCTGGAGCCCGCCGAGGGCGGCGCGGCTGGCCCGGCACCGGACAAGGTACGGCCGGGGAGGGTCGGGGGGTGCCGGGGGGGTCCCTTGGGTGTCCCCCCGCTGATGTCCCCCTGTCCTGCAGGACGGCCGCTCGCACTGGGGCCGGGTGAAGGAGCCTTGGGGGTGCCGGGGGGGTCCCTTGGGTGCCCCCGCTGATTCCCCCCCTGTCCCGCAGGACGGCCGCTCGCACTGGGGCCGGGTGAAGACGCTGCTCACCCGCCTGACCCGCCGCTCCCTGCGCGGCAGCCGCTGCAGGTAGGACCGGGAGGGTCCCGCTCGCTCCCACCGCCACACCTGGATGGAGGAACTACGTCACACCTCACCCCATGACGTCACGCCAGCACGGGGCCGGTCCCCGGCCTGGCGCACCCCTTCACGTTTTTTGTTTTTCCCTCAATAAAGTATTTTCACCCACAAACAGGCGGCTCTGAGCGAGGTGCTTGCTGGCGCGCCGTGACGTCACGCCCCTAAACCCGGCGTGACGTCACGCGAGGGCGCGTCACCGCCGCATCACTTCCGACGGCTTTTCCGCCCCTTTTGTCCCGCCGGGCCCGGACCCGGGGACGGCCCGAGCGGCTCCCGGGCCCCCTCCCCTTGATCTCCCCCTGCCCTGGGTACCCCCGAGCCCTCTCCCCGCTCAGCCCCGGACGGGTCCCGCTGCCTGGGGGGGTGGAGGTGATGCTGGTCCGACCCCCGAACCTCCCCTCCGGAGCCCCCCGGGCCCCTCCAGCTGCTCCGTGGGGTTGGTGGGGAGGGGGCGCCGGGGGTCCCGGGATGATGCTGCCCGGGAGCATCGCGGCTTTCTCGCGAGGGGCTCCCCAGTTTGGGGGACAGAGGAGGATGAGGGTGAGGATGAGGAGGGCGCTCGATGCTGTTTTGGCGCTGCTGGAGCCCCTCCTGGCGTCGCCAGCTCTGCGCGGGACGCTGAGGAAGACGCTGCCTGTGCCGCGGGTGATGAAGATGCTGCCCCGAGCCGCGGCCAGGCGCTCTCCCATCAGGTACCCCGTTCTCCTCCCTTTCCCCCCTCTCCTGCCGATTTCCTACCGTCACTTGGGGTTTTTCCTTCCCGGCACCGCTCCCGCCCTGGGCACATCCCGGAGCTCCCGCGTCCCAGCGCTCCGTCCCGGAACCGCGAGTGCTCCTCCCGCCGTGCCCGCGCTCACGGCAGGGTCTGGGGGCACAGGGGGTCCCTGGCAGTGCCCCCGGCTGGGTCACGGCCTGACCCGGGCTGCTGAAGGGGTTCCGGAGCACAGCTGGGGCTGGGGAGTGTTTGATCATTGTCCCTCCCTTTCCAGCATCAAACCCTTCCCATGGAACCCCCTCTGCTCTCCTGAGCCCCTCAGTGCGAGGAGCAATGGGGAGGGGCTCGGGGAGGTGGGGAAGGGCATGGCTGGGGGGTGGGGGGGGTCTGGGCACCCCCTGCCCTGCTGCCCCTCTGCCACCTCCATCCTCCCCCTCATTGGGACCCCATGGCTGATCCCCAGGAAATGGCTGAGGATGGTGCAGGGGACGCTGATTCTCCTTCCAGAGCCCAGGTGAGGAGGAGGAAGGAGCTCTGAGCCTCTCTGTGCCACCCCTGAATCACCTGGAACGAGGGGAAGCTCCCGAATACCTGACAAGGAAAATCCAGGTGTGGATCCAGATGTGTGCTGGTGCTGGCCGGCCTGGAGAGGGTTGTGAGGAAAATCCTTGGGATTGGTGGTGGGCTGGCACCTGCTAAACCCATCCTGAGGGGATTTGGGGAGGAAAGGGGACAGCTGGGATTTCTGCAATGCCACTGAGCTAACCTGGAATTCCTGATGAGGAGGAAAAAGGGAGGAAGATTTGTCCATCAGCAGGGAATGCTCCCCATGCTGGGATGGCCCCAGTGCCCCTCATTTTGGGGTTGTGTTTCCCTCCCCTCTGCTCCTGGAGGTCTGAGTGCTGATGAACTCACCCAGGGGTGCCTCAGCACGTTCCTCATTGTAGAGTGAGTTTTCCCCTCCTGCCAGCTCTCCCTATTAACGCTGGCACCTTGTGGGCGGTGCAAAACCCGCTCATTATCCACTTTTTACTACAAAAGATGAAATTCTCCTCCCCGAGCGCTGCGGAGAGTAGGCAGAGTGAATCCCTGGGAACGCCTGGGTTTGAGCTTCCATGGGTGACATCCCTCTGCTGAGTGCTGGGAGGGCAGGAGGAGCTGGTGGCAGGGACCAGAGCTGGGATTTGGGGTGCTCTGAGTGCAGGACAGGGGACAAAGTGGCTGGGGAGGTCTGGCTGTGCCACACACGGTGACATTAATGCAGAAAAAGCCACCAGGTGGGCTTGAATCTGAGGAGGAATCAACACCTCCAGGCCACAGAGGGATCTCTGCCCACCCTGAGGTCTGCAGGGCTCAGATCCCGTGCCCCCTGCTCGGGCTCACGGGCTCCGTGCGTGGCTGTTAAATATCTATAAAAATATCTATATTCTGTATATTTAGCATCCCTGCTCTGGGTAACCGTGGCAACCGGGTTTATTTTGCTTAAACCTGGCCTGGCATGTGATGTGGTTGGGAAGGAACAGCCAAGGGGAGAGGGAGGGATGAAGTTCTCCATGCTGGGAGCTGGGGAGGAGCCTTGGCACGGGATGATCTTGGGGGGGACCTCGCTGTGTCCCTGCACTGGGGACAGCCACCAGCATTCCCATGGCTCCAAACCAAGGGAAGGTTTGGTTTTTAGGGGTTCCATCCCCATTTTCTGCTGGGCTTCCCAGTACACCCCGAGCCCTGTTCCCTGTCTCGTGCAGGTTTGCCAAGCCCAGGTCCTGGCAGGAAGAGGTGGTGATGGTTTCCCTGTTGTTTGGAGCCGTGTGCTCTCACCTGGAGCAGCAGGAGCCACCCCAAGGCAGAGAAGAGACCATCATCTCCACCAGAAACCTCTCCAGGGTGGGCTCCCAACCCCTGATCCCAAGCAGCACCTGCTCCCCGCCAGGACACAGCAGGCGGCCTCTCCTTATCCTTACAGGCCCAAATTGTGCTGGAATTCTCCATTCGTGGTGATTTGAGGCCGTTTCGTTCCCGCGCCGATATTCCATCCCAGTTTTCCTTTCCAGGGACACCCCGAGCCCCCTGCGAACCCCTGCAGTGGCGGCCGGGCGCCGGCAGAGGGCGACAGCGGCACGGCGGTGACGGTGACAGCGACACCGGCACCGACAGCGACACCGGCACCGACAGTGACAGCGACACTGACACCAGCACGGCTCCAGCAGTGGCACCGGCACAGCCCCGGTGGTGGCACCGACAGTGATGCAGCCCCGGTGGTGACAGTGACACGGCCCCGGCACAGTCCTGGTGGTGGCACCGACACGGCCCCGGTGGTGGCACCGACAGAGCCCCGGCCATGCTGCCGAAAACTTTATTGGGGACACGCTATGGAGTCCCTGCGGCCCTTCCCACACACTGAGGAGGGGCTGAAGCCCCCCCAGTTTTCCATAGGTTTGCTCCTGGCTGGGTTGTCTCCCTTAGGGATGTCCCCACCCGTCCCTGCTCTGGTGTCTGGGGTCCCCTGTCCCCACCCTGCACCCCCAGCTCTGGGGCACAGGCTCTTTGGAGCCTGGGAAAAGAGGGATGGATGCTCACCATGAGAAGCATCCCCCTCTCCCTGTACCTCAAAAAATGGCATTTGAGTGATTTTACCCTCCCCTGAGAGTCCCACTGGGCTATAAGGCACAAAATGAGGGGAAGGAGTGGGGGGTCTCACCCTCTGGGCTCTGGGGGTGCCAAGGGAGGCTGGAACCTGGCAAAATCCAGCCCCCCCCATCCCACTCCCCATCTTTAGTATCGCTCCCCTTCCTGCTCCTCCACACCCCAACCTTTAAGGCAAAACTCATTCGTGCACTGACAAAGACGACGCAGAGCCGTGGGGTGATGGGAGCAGCTCCAGCCCCACAAGTCCATCCTTGGGAGGGGCAGCTGGGCTGAAAACGGGGGGATCCCCATCCCTACTCCCTCCCCGTGCCCAGCCTGGCCTCAGTCATCAGCCACGATGGAGAGGGCGCGCAGCTCGCTGAGCTTGGCGTCGTTCTCACGCTCGCGCTGCTCGTCGCTCAGCCCGGGCCGGTCGATCTGCGCCGTCAGGTCCCCAAAAATCTTGTGCATCTCCGTGTAGTAGACAACCTGTTGGATAAAAGGGGGGGGATTGGGGAGGGAGGGGATTGGGGGGTCTCCTCCCCACTCACCCCCCCCCCCCCCCGTGGGTGCCCTCAGCCCCTCTCCGCGGCGTTGGTGTCTGAAATAGCTCCCGCCCACGTTGGCCGTGCCGCCCCCTCGGATTATTACAACTCAACACATTTTAATAACGCGCTGCCCTTCTCCGCTCGCTTCCCATCTGCGAGCCTCGCGTGCGGGGCTGCCACCGGCCCCGCCACCCTCCCGTCCCCGCCTTTGTCACCGGTGCCGCCGGCCCGCGCTGCCCACGGCCAGGGCTCGCTGGGCTCGGTGAAGGGGGCACGCCCGGGAGAGCCGTGCCCCGTGCGAAACACGGCGAGGAGGAGGAGGGAGGGGTGTGTTAATAACGTGCTAATTAGCACCGCCAATTATCTCCGGCAGCGAGCAGCGCTTGCCGGCGCGGGAGCCCGTGGGTCAGCGCACGCAGATGGCAGCGGGGTGGCTGCTCCAGCGGGGACAGGGGGGCTCCCAGCCCTGCCTGCGGGACCCCCGGGGCTGTGGGACCCCCTCGGTGCTGTGGGACCCCCAGCCCTGACTGTGGGAGCCTCCGCATTGGGGGGTGCCCAGCCCTGACTGTGGGACCCCCAAAGTGCGGGACCCTCAGTGCTGTGGGACCCCCAGCCCTGCCTGTGGGACCCTCGCTGCTGCGGGACCCCGGGGCTGTGGGACGCCCCCTCCCCCCGGTGTCACGGGACCCTCGGTGCTGTCTGTAGGACCCTTGATGCTGCCTGTGGGACCCTCAGCCCTGCCTGTGGGAGCCTCAGCATTGGGGGTGACCAGCCCTGACTGTGGGACCCCCAAGTGCGGGACCCTCAGTGCTGAGGGACCCCCAGCCCTGCCTGTGGGACCCTCGGGGCTGTGGGACCCCCACCAGGTGTCGCGGGACCCGTGGCACTGCGGGACCCCCAGCCCTGCCTGTGGGACCCTCGGGGCTGTGGGATCCCCCACCCAGTGTTGTGGGACCCTCCGTGCTGCAGAACCCCCAGCCCTGCCTGTAGCACCCCCAGCACTGAGGGTGCCCAGCCCTGACTGTGGGACCCCCTCGGTGCTGAGGGACCCTCAGCCCTGCCTGTGGCACCCCCAGCACTGGGGGTCCCCAGCCCTGCCTGTGGGACCCCCAAATGCTGCTTGGGGCACTCGTGGTGCTGCGGGAAGCCCAGTGCTGCCAGTGAGACCCCCAGAACCACAGAACCTCTGGCTCCTTGCATTGCAGGACCCCCCGGGTGCCACAGGGCCCTCAGAGCCTCCCGTGGGACCCCGGGCCCTGTCCTGGGTGTGCCCCCACAGCCCTCAGGGAGGGACTGGGGCACACAGCCCCCCAGGCTGGGCAGTGCCAGCGCTGTCCCCGTTTCCCACAAGGGCCCGGCATCTCCAGCAGCCCCGGTGCTGAGACATGCACGGTCTCCATGGAGACAGCTCCCCTAATCCTGCTCAGAACGATGCTGATTTTGGGAGGCCTGAGGGGGTCTGAGGGGGCCCCACATTGCAGTGCTGGCTGCCTGAACCCCCCTTAGGCAGCCTGGCCATGCTGGGGGCTCGGGGGCTGCGCCGTGGCCGGGGCTCCCCACGCAGCAGGGCTGGCTGAGTCACAGCAATGCTCATTTACACAGTGACTAACGAACCCCGCACAGGGCTGAGCTGGCAGGGGCTCCCCAAAAATCCCTGCACACCCCCCAAAGCACAACCCACAGCTGGGTCACCCCGAGCATCCTCTGAACCCCCCTGCATGAAGAGATGCCAAAAACACCTGAAATCCTTCAGCAATGCCACAGGTGGGCAGGGATCTGGGGGGCAGGGGTGCCAAGGGGGTGCCAGAGCCCTGGAGCAGCCCTCCATGTCCCTTGTCCCCAGCCTGCAGTCAGCTGGGCTCTGCTCAGGCACATATGGCCAAGTGGCACTGCCAATTCCAGCACGGAAAAAGCTGAATCTTGTCAGGGTGGCAGGCCTGCAGGCAGATGCTGCCCCCAGGATTGTCCCCAGGGCTGTTCCCCAAGATTTGGGGGACATCTGTCCCTCAGGATTGGTCCCAGGATTGTCCTCCAGGATTGCTTCCTAAGATTTGGGGACAATTGTACCCCAGGATTGGATCCAGAATTCCCTCCCCCACTAGGATCCAGAAATCCCTGAGGATTCCTGCAGGACCAGGATTGCGCCTTAGGATTTTCCTCAGGATTAAGCCCAGGATTATCTCAGGACTGAGCCCAGAATTGTCCCCAATGGATTGAGTCCAGAATTGTCCCCAGTGGACTGACCCCCAGGATTGTCCCCCAGGATTTTCCTCAGGACTGAGCCCAGGATTGTCCCCAACAGATTGACCCCTAGGATTATCCCCAATGGACTGACCCCCAGGATTTTCCCCCAGGATTGAGCCCAGGATTTTCCTCAGGACTGAGCTCAGGATTGTCCCCCCAGAATTGTCCCCAATGGATTGAGCCTGGGATTGACCCCCAGGATTGAGCCCAGGACTGTCCCCAATGGATTGAGCCTGGGATTGTCCCCCAACATCCTCACTGCACTGAACAGGCAGAGCAGAGTGAACTCCTTGGTGCTGCTCCCCTTCCACTCACATCCCACAGCCACTGATCCCTTCCCCAGGGACCCTCTGTGTCCCCAGGGCCTGGTGGGTGTCCCTGGGGATGTCCCATGTCCCCAGGGCCTGGTGGGTGTCCTTGGGGATGCCCCATGTCCCCAGACCCTGGTGGGTGTCCTTGGGGACCCTCCGTGTCCCCAGGGCCTGGTGGGTGTCCTTGGGGATGCCCCATGTCCCCAGGGCCTGGTGGGTGTCCTTGGGGACCCTCTGTGTCCCCAGGGCCTGGTGGGTGTCCCTGGGGACGCTCCTCTCCCCCAGCAGCCCCAGTTCAGAACCAGTTGGCACCACTCAGTGCTTTACCAGCCGAGTCTCCTGAGCTTCATCAGCAAAATCCCACTGGCACTGATCCCCCCCATGATTTCCCTTGTTTAAACAGGGGTGAAACCCCCCCCAGGGAGGGGATGCACCCCAGAATGGTGACAGTGCCAGGGGGCAGCCAGCTCCCCCTGCCCTACCTGCTCTGCCAGCCCAGTACTTTTCCAGCTATGGATGCCATATGCTGTGTCCCCATCCCATCAAATCCCAGCTCCAGCTCGCCTTTGAGCCCGAGCCAAGGGCCCCGAGTCCACCTGTCTTGAACTAATTCTGTTTGGGGACGCTGTGTTCTGTGGATTTTCTATAGATCCTGGCCACAATGGCCCCGTGGCTGCTTGTTTGGGGCAGCCCTACCCAAAACAAACCCAGGGGTGCTGCCAGGGCCGGGCTCCCCCTGCCCACAGCACCATCCCTGCCTGCCAGCCCCATCTTTGCCCCCATTCCATTCAAACCCAAAGGAATCTCGTGTTTTCTAGCTGGAAAATAAAGCCCAGAGCGGGAAGGAAGTGCTGTTCACGCCTCACACCAGCCACAGCTCCAAAATCTCCCCCTTTCATCTCCATGTGGCCACTTCAAAGCCCCCAGCCAGGGAAATATTTGCCTCCCTTGGCTTGGCCCGGGCCCGTGGGTGGAGAGAAGAATTTGGTGTTGAATGTTACAGCCCTGCGAGCTCGGGACATGTCCCGGCGTCAGGAGCCACCCAGGCCCGGGAGCACGGCCAGCTGTGCCATGGGAACAGCCTGGGGAGGCTCTGGCAGGGTCTCCTTGGGTCACAGCCATGGAGGTGCTCGGCAGCAGGGTCCTTCCCCTGCCCCCAGAGGCAGCTGCTCCCTCCCCAGCCCAGCGTGGCACTGCATGGTGTCACTGTCACACCATTTGTCTTGCTGCCTCCAGGCCTGAAAAATCAGGAAAATAATGCGGTTTTTGCCTTTGGATGGTGGGTTTGACCCAAGGAGAAACAACCCCAAAGTCACAGCACCCTGCATCCCAGTCCCACCCCATACAGCCTTTCCTTGTGGGATTCACCTCCAGCCTCATCCCACTCCTAAAGAGGTACCTGCAGAAAAGGCTGAAAATAGAAATTATCTCGAGGAACACGGCCCCCCCCAGCTGTTAATCAGCTCAGGGAGGCACAGAGGGAGGGAAAGCTGAGCAATATTTCCAGCTGGGATGGGGATGCTCCTGCCTGCCCTTCCCAGCCAGGTGCCTGCAGGTGAGCAGTGCTGAGCTGACTCAGGGCTCTGGCTGCTATTCCTGGCTTGCCACTGACTCATTACCTTGGGCAAATCACATCCCTTTCCCACTCGATTTCAGTTAATTCAGTGGGAAAACGCTTCACAGAGCTCCGGAGCCAGGGGGGCACAAACATCCCAAGCCCTCCTTCCCTGGGGGTGGGAGGATGCAGCCAGGGCTGGGAAGGAAGAGGGATGCAGCTCCATGGAGGCTGGCAGGGAGGGAGGGAGGGAGGTTTGTGAGGAGCTGCATCCATCTGGGACCAGCTTTAAGTCCAGCCTACAGGGGATGCATCAGCTTTGTTGTGACGCTGCCTTTTTGGGTGTTAAAGATGGGATTTCGCTCGGTTTTCCTGACAAATTCCTCACCTGAAGAGAGGCAGGGCAGAGAGAAAGCACAGGATTCCCAAGGAAGAAGAGGGATTTGGATGGAGAGTGTCACAAACAGCCCCAGCAGTGACACCCTGGCCATTCTGCACACACCTATCCCAACGTCCTCTTCACCCCAAATTTCTTGGGAATCGGGACACAAACAGAGCAAGAAGCCAGAGGGGCAAAGCTGAGGAAACTCACGGATCACAAACCCCGGAGAGGGCAGAGAAGCTGAGAAAACTCACGGATCACAAACCCCAAAAAGGGCAGAGAACATTCAGGTTCCAAGATCTCACCCACCGAAGGGGGTCCACAGGGGGACAGGGCCAGCAGGACCCTGCGGCGGCTGCGGGAATTGTGGTTATTCCGGGCTGGAACAGGGAGCCCCGCGCCCGATTGCTAAGGGAACAGCAGGAACAGCATCCCCAGCACCCACCCTGCGGCGCAGGGAGCATCGGCACCATCTGCTAGGTGAATCAGCCTGCAGACAACTCGCTGGCAGCTCGGCGCAGAGGCCCCCCCAAGTCGGAGGTGAGATGGAACACGTGCTCCCGGCGCCTCCCCCCGTGGCGCACCTGGGGCCCTGCGGCAGCTCCCGGCCCCAAAAATGCCGCAGGAAACGCCCACGGAGCGGGCACCGCCCGGTGCCGCCCGCAGGTTCTCAAAGCTCGGGGAGATCCCAACCTGCCCCTGGGCAGCCCAAGGAGGAGGAGGAGGAGGAGTGGCAGCACGTTCTGGAGGAAGCTGGAGGATGGAAATGAAAGCTGGGGGTTATTCAGGGCATCTCTTCCTGCAGATCTTTGGTGTGGAGATGTCCCGGGAGCCACAAGATGAGCCCAAACACCTCAAACCTACTCAAGCGCTGAGCTCAGGACTCCAAACTCAAGGAGATGGCAATGCCAGGTGGACAAGGCCATGGAATTCCAGTGGATGAAGCACATGTGGGACGGGACAGGACACAGGTAGCAGGAAGGGACAATGTCTCACCTGTGCCCGGACCAGCGACTCGAAGCTGGGTTTGAAGTAATCGATGCGGCTGCTGTAGAACTTGGGCATCTCCTCCAGGAGCTGCTTGTTCTTGGCTTCAAAGTCCTCCTTGACCGGGCGCAGCTCCTCGCGGGCCTGGGGAGGGACACAGGGGGTCACACTCCTGGCACAAGGGTCCCCCTGGCATGGAGGCCACTCCAGGACAATGGGACGCTTTGCTTGGTGGGGACGAGCAGTGACCAGCCTGGTGGGACCCATGGGATCATCCAATGGAATCTGGTGGGATCCATGAGACCACTCAATGGTGGAACTCAACTGACCATCCAGTGGGACCCGGTGGGATCCAAGGGACCATTCAATGGAACCTGATGGGACCCAAGTGACCATTCAGTGGAACCTGATGGGACTCAAGTAACCATCAAATGGGACCTGATGGGATCCAAGAGACCATTCAATGGTGGAACTCAAGTGACCATCCAGTGGGACCTGGTGGGATCCAAGGGACCATTCAATGGAACCTGATGGGATCCAAGTGACCATTCAGTGGACCCTGGTGGGATCCAAGTAATCATCAAATGGGATCTGGTGGGATCCAAGAGACCATTCAATGGATCCTGGTGGGACTCAAGTGACCATTCAATGGACCCTGGTGAGATCCAAGGGACCATTCAACAGACCCTGGTGAGACTCAAGTGACCATTCAATGGACCCTGATGGGACTCAAGTGACCATTCAATGGACCCTGATGGGACTCAAGTGACCATTCAATGGACCCTGGTGAGATCCAAGAGACCGTTCAATGGACCCTGGTAGGACTCAAGTGACCAGTTAACAGAACCTGGTGGGACTCAAGTTAAACAGTTAATCCAAGCTGACCAGTTAATAGAGACCCTGGTGGGACCCAAGTGACCTCTCAACAGAACCTGGTGAGGCCCAAGTGAGCAGCTGATGGATCCTGATGGGATCATCCAATGGTCCCATGCTCTGACCCTGGAAAGCCACAGGACACCCAGAGAGATTGTGCCCTCTCTCCTACAGAAACACACGGCCCAAACCCATTCCCCGAGCTCAGTCAGGCTGGAGAACATCCCTGGCCAAATCCACGTCCCCTCACGCTGCGATTCCCAGGAGCGGCGCTCCAGGATCCTGCCCCACCGTCACCGTGACCTTCAGCTCAGTGCTTCCAACTGGCTCCTTTAAACAGAGCGTGGGGAGAACGGGAAATGTCTCTGGGATGGTGTGGAAAAGGGCAGGAGGGGGTGGGCTGTGAAATATTAGACCAGTTCAAGTCTGCCACTTAATCCCAGTGCCATTCCAACGGGAGGGGGGAGCGGGAGAGCCCGGCCCGGCCGTGGCGCCGGCCCTGGGGACGGGGACAGCGTGCCAGGGCATGGCATGGACCGGGCTCCAGGCTGGAAAGGCCTGGAATCATCCCAGCAAAGGAGCAAATTCATCATTGGCCAAGAGGCTGGGAGTGTGGAAACTGCCAGGATGGAGTTCATGGGGTGGAACTCATGGGGGAAAACTCCTGAGATGGAGCCAGGGGAAAACTTCTGGGGTGGAGTTCATGGGGGAAAACTCCCAGGATGGAGTTAATGGGAAGAACTTCCAGGATGGAGTTCATGGGGAAAACTTTCAGGATGGAAGTTCCAGGATAGAACTCATGGGGAAAATTGCTGGGATGGAGCCAGGGGAAAACTCCTGGGATGGAGTTCATGGGGAAAACTTCAGGGATGGAGTTCACAGGAGGAAACCCCTGGGGGAAAACTGGGATGGAATTCATGGGGAAAATTCCTGGGATGGAATTCATGGGGTGAAACTCCTGGGGGGAAACTCCCAGGATGGAGTTCATGGGGGAAACTCCAGGGATGGAGCCAGGTGAAAACTCCTGGGATGGAACCAGGTGAAAACTCCTGGGATGGAGTTCATGGGAAAAACTGCCAGGATGGAATTCATGGGGAAAAGTTCCAGGATGGAGTTCACAGGGGAAAAATCCTGGGGGAAAACTTCCAGGATGGAATTCATGGGGGAAAACTCCTGGGATGGAGTTCATTGGGGAAAATCCCTGGGGTGGAGTTCATGGGAGGAAACCCCTGGGGGAAAACTGGGATGGAATTCATGGGGAAAACTCCTGGGATGGAGTTCATGGAGGGGAAAATCCCAGGATGAAATTCATGGGGAAAACTTCCAGGATGGAAGTTCCAGGATGGAACTCATGGGGAAAATTCCAGGGAAAAACTCCTGGGAAGGAGTTCATGGGGAGAAACTCCTGGGATGGAGTTCATGGGGGGGAAATCCCAGGATGGAGTTCATGGGGAAAAAAATCCAAGGACAGAGTTCATGGGGGAAACTCTTGGGATGGAGCCAGAGGAAAACTCCTGGGATGGAGTTCATGGGAAAAACTTCCAGGATGGAATTAATGGGGAAAACTCCTGGGACGGAGCCAGGTGGAAACTCCTGGGATGGAGTTCATGGGGGAAAACCTCCCTAGATGGTGCCCACAGGGGAAACTCCCAGGATGGACTTCACAGGGAGCAGAAGAGCAGAAAAGCTGGAGCAAACAATGGATGTAAATTTGCAGTTCAATAATTAAAAATAACTGGATGAGATGAGGCCCTTTCCCATCAAATCCAGACCCTCTGGATACCCCATGTTCAGGATAGCTCAAGGCTCCCTCTCACAGGTGTTTAAACTCAGTATTTGGTTAAAATTTTTTTTTTTAGGAGGGGAGAATTAGATCAAAAGTTCATTAAGAGGAAAAAATATATGAAATAACTAAACCCTGCTTAATCACCAGGACAAAAGAATTCCCATTTTTCCAGCCCCAGCTTTAGTCGCTGAGGCTGAGCAAAATAAGCTGCTTACTGTTAAACCAGAGGTGTCTTTTGTTCACGCTGTTATTTAACACAAAACTTCATTTTTGGGGGGAAATTCATCAGAAAAACACATTTTCTTTGACTCTGAGAATCAATTGTTCCTGGGAGGATCAAGCCACGTGCTGCTGGAGCGACAGATTTTGGGGAAAAACGCCGGGGAAGATTTGATTTTAAAAAAAATAAAAAAAAACCACAAAACCAACAAACTCATCGCGATTTTGCTAAAATTCGGGAGAGAGCAAAAAGAATCTGGCAAAACTTCCTGTTAACCAATTACTGCAATTTTCCAAGGCGAATTTTTTGGGGAACAGGTGGCAAACATAAAGCTGGGAAATGCTCTGATCTGTTCCCTTCCCCATCCAGCTGCTCGCTCAGACGCGGAGGTCGGGGGGAACCTCGACCTCAGCGCTGCCTCCGAGCTCCCCCAGAGCTCCCAGGGCTCTGATTCCATTTTCTCTTGGAAAAAAATTCCATTTCCTCTCAGAAAAGCAGCTCCTTCCATTCACCCAGCACTCCAAACCGGCGTCGTGCTGTCAAAAAATGTGATTTTTACACGGATAAAAGACATCCTCCCAAAATGTTCTATTCGTGGCACGGATGGCGGAGAGGAGGGAAAAGCTTTTGCTGAGTTTTCCCAGGAATGCTGCTGGGATTGTGGCTCTGGGGAACACCTCAATACCTGGTGCAGCTTGGCCAGGACAGGGCCAGTTCTCTCCTTTTCCTCGTATTTTTCCACCTTGGATTGAAGGCGTTTGTAGTCCTGCAGCGTCTGCTCCCGGCGCTTCACTGCCATGTTCAGGCTCGGGAAAACGCTGCTGAACCTGGGAAAAAAAAAGGATGGAAAAGCTTGGGATGGGATATTTTGGGTGGATGAAGCATCCAAGGAAATCGTGGAGCACCCTGGTCCAGCAGGAAGTTCCCTGCTGTGGCACTGGGTGGGATTTTTCCAAGCCAAACCATCCCAGAATTCTGAATATTCTTAATTAATGTTGTGATTCCTGGTTGGAAAGGGAAAGGAGAGGTAGAGAAGTTGAAATAAAAGTCCAGGAAAAATAAACAATGAGTGCAAAATAAATATTAACTGCAGATTAAATTAATACAGTTCATTTACAGTTAATAATGAAATATTAACTGTATTATTTTTACACATTTTGTTCCTTTTTGGCTATTATTTTTTCCTTGTTTGTTTTATAGTTTTTTGTGCTTTCTTGGTTAATTTTTTTGCTTTTTCTGATTAATTTTTTGTTCTTTTTTCAGCAAATTTTTGCTCTTTTTGGGTCACAAACCCAGCTGAAGAGGAGCCCTGAGCCCTCCCCAGAAGGATTCACAGCATCCAACAATTCACCCAGGCGATGGGAAAGATTCCTATTATTAAAATGTGTTACAAATTGAGGAAACATGAACATCTGATGGAGAATATTTTTGAATGTGACAGAAAAGGGAAAAGCAGGAACTGGAACGTTGCTCCTGCCTCTTAATTCCAGGAAATCAAATTATCCCAGGGATACCAGGGCTGTGGGTTGGGATCAAAAAGGTGATGCTCCTTCTGGAGATAATAATTTAATATTCATCAATTCCAGGGTGATTTTTGGGGAGGTTGAGGCCAAGGATTGGTGGTGAAAATTTTTTCTGAGCAGCCTGGTGATGGATTTTACTTCCATGAGGGAACAAACAGCTTTCCCACCTCTTAAAATGGAGAAAAAAAACCAAAATAGAAATAGAAATCCAACTTGGGGGGCCATTAGCAAAAAGAAAAGACACAAATGTCACTTGACAAGTGTCATTTGCTTTGGATGTGACCCAAATCCAGGGTTCAGGCAGAACCATGGGTGTTCCCAGCCACTCCAGCCCTATTAAAATCCCATTTTCTGCTCGCTCTGGAGGGTGCTGATGGGCTGGGCTGGTGGGTGCTGAGAGAAAACTTTCATCCCTGAGCCTCATTTTGCAAAGGGCAAATGCCAGGAGCAGGGAGAAATGGGAATTTTTGTATTCCAAGGGTTTGGAACGGAGGTTTTGGAGCATCCCTGAGCTGGGGATGTGATCCTTCAATCCTGCCTATCCCCCGAGGCTGGCACAGAACAAATCCATGTAAATATAAATATAAATATAAATATAAAAACATATCCCATGATATTCTCCCTCTGTTGCAACAGATTGGGGATGAGGAACAACCTGGAAAAGTCATCAGGGAGCTGCTCCAGCTGCCCGGAGAGGATCAGATGCTCTGCCCTGACATTGCTTTTTATGGGCACCATCCCACACAATCCCATTCTATTTAAATGGGAGCCATGTCCTGCATGCAGCAGGCTCCAGGCACGGCCCCGCCGGCTCCTGGGCTGCTAAAATCTCTCCTACCTCTTTGTAAAGCCCAAAAACCTGCCAGGAGAAGGGACAGGGAAATAGGGATGGAGGAAGGGGTGGCCAGGTTGAGAGGCCTCAAGGTTTGGGTTCACAGGATCAGGGAATGGTTTGGGTCGGAAAGGACCTTCAGGACCCTCCAGGTGGGGCAGAAACACCTTCCACTGGCCCAGGAGGCTCCAAGGCCACTCCAGCCCGGCCTGGGGCACTGCCAGGGATGTTTTTGTGCCTTTCCCAACATGGCACACACACAGTGCCAGCAGCTCGAGGTCGCAGCTCCTGCAGGAATTTCTCCCAGTTATTAATGATGGGAAGGAGGATCCTATCAGCCCAGAGGCTTTCCTGGTTAATTTTAATTATTATTATATTTTTCCCCTGGTTGGGGGAGGTTTGGGAAGGCCACAAAACCTAAAGCAGGGAATAAAGACCACGGGGATGAGCGGAGCTGCTCCTCCACGCTGGGAATGCAGGCATGGCAATGCCAGAGGAGATTCCAGGCTGGGAAATCCTCCCTTCCCTGCTGGGCATCTTCCTGAGACGTCCCCAAAGCACTGAGGCTCGTGCTGGCACCCAAACCCAGCTGCTTGTGGTGCTTTGCTGCCCTTTCCCTGGCACTTCCCAGGGCTCCTGAACAGAGCCACGGCACTCTGAATGCCACCCCCAACCCTTCCCCTTGGAAAAAGCAGCCAGGGAGGGCTCACAAGACAATCAGCAACGCGGTTTCCATTCACTTTGAAGTTAAATCTGGGTTTTAAAAAGAGAGGAAAAATTTTATTTTAATATTTTTTCACCCTTTTTTATTCTCGGTATCGACTCGGTGCAATTTCGCAGCCCCTAATGGAAGGACACTGTGCTCAGGCAGAGCTTTAAAAAATATCTACAGGGCTGGATCTGAAGAGGCTGGAAGTGTGTAGGCACAGCAGCTCCTGTCTCACAAGGACTTTAATGCATAGATTATACGCTGCATTTCCCATGGCAGGGGGGGCCCAGCTCCCCAGAGCCGCAGCCATGGAGCTCTGAGTGCCCTGAGCTCCAGCCTGGCCACTGGGAACCCTGGAACCCCACACTGCCCTGCCTGGGCAGAGACCTTGAACCACCCTGGTTCACCCCCTGCCACGGGCAGGGCACTTTCCACTGTCCCAGGTGCTCCAAGCCCCATCCAATCTGGCCTTGCAGAGATGAGGAAGAGTTTTCCAGCTTCTTGCAGAGATGAGGAAGTGTTTTCCGGCTTCTCTGGGCAACCTGTGCCACCCCCATCCTCACAGGGAACAATTCCACCCCAATACCCTCTTTAAATCTCCCCATTTTTAGTTCAAAGCCAACCCCATCACTATTGGAGGTTCCCTCAGCGTGGCTGTCCTCCAGCAGGGAAGGGTTGGGTCATTTGTGGCTGAGCTCTCCCTGTGCCCACTGAGCTCTCTCTGTGCCCACTGAGCTCTCTCTCTGTGCCAGCTGAGCCCTTCCTGCGCCCACTGAGTTCTCCTTGGGTCAGCCAAGCTCACCCTGTGCCCACTGAGTTCTCCTTGGGCCAGCCTGTGCTCTCTCTGTGCCCACTGAGCTCTCCTTGGGCCAGCCTGTGCTCTCTCTGTGCCCACTGAGCTCTCCTTGGGTCAGCCAAGCTCACCCTGTGCCCACCGAGCTCTCCTTGGGCCAGCCAGGCTCTCCCTGTGCCCACTGAGCTCTCCCTGTTCCAGCTGAGCCCTCTCTCTGTGCCAGCTGAGCTCTCCCTGTGCCCACCAATCTCTCCCTGTGCCCACTGAGCTCTCCCTGCTCCAGCTGAGCCCTCCCTGTGCCCACTGAGCTCTCCTTGGGCCAGCCAAGCTCTTGGTGTGCCCACCAAGCTCTCCCTGCTCCAGCTGAGCTCTTCTTGTGCCCATTGAGGCCACCCTGTGCCCACCAATCTCTCCCTGTGCCCAAGGAGCTCTCCCTGCTCAAGTTGGGCTCTTCTTGTGCCCACTGAGCCTTCTCTGTGCCCACCAAGCTCTCCCTGTGCCCACCAAGCCCTCCCTCTGCCCATCAACCTTTCCTTGTGCCCACTGAGCCCTCCCTGTGCCCACCGAGCTCTCCCTGCTCCAGCTGAGCCCTCCCTGTGCTCACTGAGCTCTCCCTGCTCCAGCTGAGCTCTTCCTGTGCCCAAGGATCTCTCCCTGTGCCCACTAACCTTTCCCTGTGCCCAACAAACTTTCCCTGTACCCATCAAGCCCTCCCTGTACCCACTGAGCCCTCCCTGTGCCCACCAAGCCCTCCCTGTGCCCAAGGAGCTCTCCTTGGGCCAGCCAAGCTCTGTGTGTGCCCACTAAGCCCTCCCTGTGCCCACCAACCTTTCCCTGTGCCCACCAAGCTTTCCCTAGTCCAACTGAGCTCTTCCTGTGCCCACCAAGCCCTCCCTGTGCCCACCAATCTCTCCCTGTGCCCAAGGAGCTCTCCCTGCTCCAGCTGAGCCCTCCCTGTGCCCACTGAGCTCTCCTTGGGCCAGCCAAGCTCTTGGTGTGCCCAACAAGCTCTCCCTGCTCCAGTTGAGCTCTTCTTGTGCCCACTGAGCCTTCTCTGTGCCCACCAAGCTTTCCCTGTGCCCACTGAGCCCTCTCTGTGCCCACTGAGGCCTCCCTGTGCCCACTGAACCCTTCCCACACTGTCCCACGTTCCATTTCCAGGCAGGATCAGCTCAGCTCAGGCAGGGAAGGACCTGCTTGGACTGCTCTGGATCTCTGGCTCCTGAAGGAACCAAGGAATCCTGAATTCCCCGTGGGCCCAGCAGCTCTGAACTGCCCTGGGATCCGAGGAGAAGGGGTTTCAAGTCCTGCCCAGGATTTTCTCCCTGTGTGGACAGAAACACAATCCCAGGGGTGCCAAACACCCGTGCAGGGCGAGAGGGAGAGCTGGGCTGCTGTCGGTGCCAAGTTATTCCGAGGAATTCCTGCCTCCACACGTGGCCCCAGTGTCTCCACAACCATCTCATGCACGTTATTGACAAATGCTGCTGCTGCACAGCCTGGCACCAAGGCTCTGCAGAGCCTCTGCCATCCACAGGCACAGCCAAGCCCTCCAAGAACACCCCTGCAAGGAGCAGGAGAGATTCCCAAAGCCTTTGGAGAAACAGCACCAACCCCTCCTGGCAGGGACTGGGATCAACTGGGAGGGGAACAGCCAAGGAACCCTTGGGAAATGGAGTCTGGTCCACAGAGAATTTCAGGACATGGGGAAAGAGCAGGGAAGCCCCACAAGGAAATCCTGGATGTTTCACTCATCCATTCCTCACACTTGGGGCAAGGGAACAATTCCTGTCCCTGTGAACCCTGGACAAAGCAAAGCAAAGGGACTGGGATCAACTGGCTCTCCTTTTGGAAATGGAGCTTGAACAACCCCACAGAGAATTTCAGGACATGGGGAAAGAGCAGGGAAGCCCCACAAGGAAATCCTGGATGTTTCACTCATCCATTCCTCACACTTGGAGCAAGGGAACAATTCCTGTCCCTGTGAGATGCACAGAGGAAAACCCTGGAGGAGCTGTGGGGTTTGTAACAGATCATGGAACCAGCAAGGCTGAAAACAGCCTAAAACCCAGTCCAAAAGTGCCACATCCATGAATTTTCTGAGCACTTCCAGGGATGGTGACTCCTGGGCTTGACAGACTGTGCCAGGGTTTGACAATTCTCACCATGAAAAAAATATTCCTAATTTCGGATATCAATAATCCCAACATCATCCTTGACAATTCTCACCATGAAAAAAATATTCCTAATATTCCTGATTTGGAGAAGCATCACCAACCCCTCCTGGCAGGGACTGGGATCAACTGGGAGAGGAGCAGCCAGGGAACCCTTGGGAAATGGAGTCTGGTCCACAGAGAATTTCAGGACATGGGGAAAGAGCAGGGAAGTCACACAAGCAAATCCTGGATGTTTCACTCATCCATTCCATGCACTTGGAGCAAGGGAACAATTCCTGTCCCTGTGAACCCTGGAGGAAATGTGGGGTTTGTAACAGATCAAGGAACCAGCAAGGCTGGAAAAGGGCCCTAAAACCCAGTCCAACCACCTCTAAGCCACAAAGTGTCAAATCCATGAATTTTCTGAGCATTTCCAGGAATGGTGACTCCTGGGCTTGACAGACTGTGCCAGGGTTTGACAATTCTCACCATGAAAAACAATATTCCTAATTTCTGATACTATCAATAATCCCAACATCATCCTCCTCCACAGGGAATGAGGGGCTGTGACAGCCAAAACCACTCCCAATTCCCCCTCACCACCCTCTGTAATCCAAGACTTCCTTTTTTAATGCAAAGCCAAGAAAATCAAAGCCGACTCCAAAGAAAATGTGGTGGGAATGGTGGCAAAGTGCAGGTGAAGCAGCACAGGGGCTGTTAGAGGGCCTGCCATGAAAGCAGCTTGAGCAATAAGCTGCTGTTGTTCCCTGTCACTTTTCAGGGAAGGCTCTGAGAGGGGATTACAGCCCAGGCAGCTTAGGAGGAGCAGGTGAGGGGAGATCCGCAGGGATAACGAAAAGAAAACACAAATTACTCCGCTCGTGGCTGTGGGGGGAGAGGGGAAACCTGGCGGTGAACTCCTCACAGGATGACAGGTTGGAAAAAAACACCTAAATCCTTGGAAAAAACACCTAAATCACCCTGTTCCCTGCATTCCAAATCACGTTCCCATCCTGTGTCCATGCCAGGCTCCCTTCAGCTCCCCGTAATTGAAAGATGGGGTTGGGGAGATAAAAGCGCCCCAGGATTCCTGGTGCTGCCAGATTTGTCTCTTACTCAGCCCAGCTGACAAATCTGGGGCTTGGAAATTGGAAATTCCTCCCATCCCTCTGCTGGGAAGCCCTGGGGATGGAAATTGGAAATTCCTTCCCATCCCTCTGCTGGGAAGCCCTGGGGATGGTGGGGATGCTCGAGGAGGAGTGGGAACATTCTGTCACTTCTCTGTCTTCTCACCCTCTCCATCCCAAATCCTCATCCCACTGCTCCCTCCAGCCCCTGTTGTAGTGGCAAAGGGCTGCTGGAGCTTTAAAGATGGTAAAATCTTTAATTCTCCTTGTTCCCAAGCATCTCAAACACCCTCAAACACTGCACCTGTGAGCTGGACCTGGCTGGCACAGACGTGACTCTTCCCTAGGGCTCTTTTTGGGGTATTTTGGATAAGAAACCAAAAGGAAGTGGATAAAAGTGGACAAGATCTGCAGTTGGTGATGGACAGGTAAGAAAAAAGGAATGACAGAGGTGGGAAGCATCAGCTGCCAAAGGAAGGGAGTGTGGATGAGGAGAGGGGAAGTTTGGAGAGGCACCAGGAGAGGCAGGAGCAGGGAAGGGGATTCCTGCCATTCCTGTGCTCGTGCCCACACATCCGTGGGGGCCCATCCACCCACCAGGAAGGGGGAAATTAAACCCAGCCCTTCCTCCTGGAGGGAAAAGGTGCAGGGATGGAGAGGCTGCGATGAGGAAGCAGCGTGGGGGATTAGGGGGCCATGTGGCTGCTCCAAATCCTCATTAAGAGCTCGTTAAGGACATGAAATCTGCTTTTCCTGCTTCCTGTCCTGCACCCCTGGAGCTGCTCCTGGCCAGCCTGGGCTGCCTTGAGGCACCATGGGGATGGTGGGAAGGATGGAGTGAGGGATCCTCACTCACTGAGTGACTCCTCCCTGCTTAAAGCATCCTTTAAGGGATGTGGAGAAGTTTGAGAGAGGAGTTTGTTTTGTGAGGACGAGTGTTTGGGCTATTTTTGAAATTTCTAGGGCTAAAGCGATGCCTAGGGCTGTTACGATCAGGGCAGTTATTTTAATGGAAAGTGGCATGGTTATTGGAGAGGTTTTTGTGGGGCTGATGAATGAGGTGATGAGGAATCCTGCCAGGATACTTCCTAGTGCAAGTGATGGGGGAAGTTACTGCAGGATTGTTTTCATTTACTGGGGTTAAGGGCGGAATTCAAACGAAGCCGGTCTGTACCAATACAGTCATGTATTATATGTATATAATGTGTATATACAGTATATACATGTATATACAGTCATGTGGATCGTGTGCCCTGTGGTGAATGATGTGGCCAGAAGGGTCAGAAGTAGGGCTCAGGTGTTTAGGTAGGATGTGTTTAGGCTTTCAATGATTTGGTCTTTTGAGCAGAACCCTGCTAGGAATGGTGTTCCTTTCAGGGCGAGGTTGCCGATGGTGAGGCATGCAGTGCTTGTGGGCAGTATTTTTTGGAGTCCTCCTATTTTTCGGATGTCTTGCTCGCCATTTAGGCTGTGAATGATGGAGCCTGAGCATAGGAAGAGCACGGCTTTCCCTGCTTCTGGTCCTGCACCCCTGGAGCTGCTCCTGGCCAGCCTGGGCTGCCTCTGCCTGGCAGCTTGAGGCACCATGGGGATGGTGGGATGGTGGGAGGGATGGAGTGAGGGATCCTCACTCACTCAGTGACTCCTCCCAGCTGTGCTGCTGGCAGATGCTGGTGACACGCAGCTCTGATGGGATTTATCCCTCAATGCTCTGAGCAGCTCCTGGATGGCACCTCTGGGATGTCCCACAGGTCTGACACCCACTCCTGAGTGGTGGCACCTCGGTGGCAGCACCCTCTGTGCCACCCCTGCCAAAGCCAGGGTGACCAGGACATCCCTGTGGCAAATGTTCCAGTTTTGGGAGTGGGACAATGCTCAACATCAAAGGGATTGTACTGTGCCAGGGTGACCAGGACATCCCCATGGCCAAATCTCTCCAATTCTGGGACAAGGACAATGCTCCAATGGGGTGATTCTGCACCAGGGTGACCAGGACATCCCCATGGCCAAATATCTCCAATTTTGGGACAAGGACAATGCTCCAGTGAAGTGATCCTGTGGCAAGGTGACCAATACATTCCCATGGCCAATAATTCTTCAATTTTAGGAACAGGAACATGCTCCAAGTCAAAGCGTTGGTACCAGGATATCTCCATGGTCAAAACCTCTCAAATTTTGGGACAAGGACAATGCTCCAGTGAAGTGATTCTGTACCAGGGTGACCACAACATCCCCATGGCCAAAGCCTCTCCAGTTTTGGGTGCAGGAACATGCTCCAAGTCAAAGGGTTGGTACCAGGACATTCCCATGGCCAAAAATTCTCCAGTTTTGGGACAAGGACAATGCTCCGAGGGGGTGATCCTGTGCCAGGGTAACCAGAACATCCCCATGGCCAAAAATTCTCCAATTTTAGGGGAATTAGGAGAATTTAGGAACAGCAACATGCTCCAAGGGGACTGCACCAATTCCAGGTGACCATGACATTCCCATGGCCAAAAATTCTCCAATTTTGGGAAAAGAACAATGTTCCAAGGGGATGGCACCAATTCCAGGTGACCATGACATTCCTGTGGCCAAATCTCCCCAATTTTGTGACAAGGACAATGCTCCAATAGGGTGATCCTCTACCAAGGTGACCAGGACATCCCCATGGCCAAAAATTCTCCAATTTTGGGACAAGGACAATGCTCCAGTGAAGTGATTCTGTACCAGGGTAACCAGGACATCCCCATGGCAAAAATTTCTCCAATTTTAGGAACAGGAACGTGCTCCAAGGGAATGGCACCAAGCCAAGGTGACCATGACATTCCCATGGCCAAAACCTCTCTAATTTTGGGAGAAGGACAATGCTCCAATGGGGTGATCCTGTGCCAGGGTGACCAGGACATTCCCATGGCCAAAAATTCTCCAATTTTAGGAACAGGAACATGCTCCAAGGGAATGGCACCAATTCCAGGTGACCATGACATTCCTGTGGCCAAATCTCTCCAATTTTGGGGACAGAACAATGCTCCAAGGGGATGGCACCAAGCCAAGGTGACCATGGCATTCCCATGGCCAAAACCTTTCTGGATTTGTGAGCAGGACAATGCCCTGAGGGAATGGCACCAAGCCAAGGTGACCAGGTCACCCCCTTGCTCTGATGGAGTCAGACAGAGTCAGTTAAACTGAGACCTGTGGCCCTGGAAATCCTCTCCCAACGTGAAAGGTCCTAAATCCTGTGGATTTCCAAACCACCTGGCTCGTTTAAGCCGCTTCCTTCCTTAAATACGGACACAATATGGAACACTAAGACTCCATCCCCAATCCCTGACCCTGCCTTGACTGGGAAGAACTGGGAGAGTGAAGCCCAAACCTGATTTTGTCCCTTTCTGCCCCAAACCCGCTGCTCTGGTGTGAGATTCCACAGGCAGCTCCCAAAGAGGAGCCCATCCCTCCTGCCCAGCTCCTCGCCCAACCCATCCCCTGAAAAATGCAATATTCTCACTGGAGCTCTGCTCTTTCCCTGAAAATAAATGAGTCACTCCCAGCCAAAGGCTTCTTGGGGCTCAAAAAGCCAAATTGTGAATAACCCTACGAGCCCAGAAGCAGAAGGACTGAAACAATACAAAGCCTCCACCCCCCCAACTAAATCTACTACTGCTTTTTTTCAACATGGTTTAACAAATTCCCCAATATTTGCCTGGAAACTCCAATCCCTGGACAACTGAATGGAGATTTTACTGCCCATGTGCCTCTGATTACAATATATTACCACTAATGATAATTGTCTGGATTATACTTATCTGTTTCTTTGGCTAATAAACTATAAAAGACCACCAGTGAAGATGTAATAAAGTGCAGCTGTTGGAGCAAAAAAAAAAAAAAAAAAAAAAAGAAATTGAAAAAGCCTTTTTTTTTCTAGGTCAGAGCAAAGTTGGGAGAGGCTTGGGAGAGCTGCCTCAGAGAGGGGAAGGAAAACCTAACTGGAAATAAGAAGAGCTCCTCAAGGCAGCTTTCATTAATCTGGAACTTTTCTGCCAGAACTGGTGCTGGGGTTTATCTGCCAGCAGGACAAAGGGAGGGAGGTGCAAACTCTGCAGTTCTCTCCTGCATCTCATTAGCCTCAAAATGGACCCTTGGGCTCCTCAGAAATGTTCCTGGGCAGGGATGCACCTACAAAGGGAAGGAGGAGGGAAGGGAAGGAGCAGTTTTGTTCTTGGAGTGGGGATGAAGCCCCCCCAGCGTGGAACATAAGCTGGTTAAAGGCACACAGGGTGAAGCTTTGCATGTGCCAAAGGGCAGGAAAAGGGGAAAAATGAACCTCTCATCGTGGAAATTCAGAAAGTTGGAGGGAATTGCTGGGATGGAAAGCAGCCAGGAGGTTGGAGTAAACACCCTGGTGTGGAACTGAGGACTGGGCAGATAACGGAGTGTCCTGAGTCAGGGAAACAGGGAATGGGCTGGGTGGGAAGGGATCTGAAGGATCACCCAGATCCACCCCCTTCCCCACCTTCCACAGTCCCAGGTGGATCCAAACTCGCCTCAGACACTTCCAGAAATGTGTGGAAACCCATCCCAGCCCCTCCTCACCCTCCCAGACAGGAATTCCTTCCCAAAATCCCATCCACCCCTGCCCTCTGGCAGTAGGAGCCATTCCCTGGGTCCTGTCCCTCCATCCCTCGTTCCCAGTCCCTCTCCAGCTCTCCTGGAGCCCCTTCAGGCCCTGTGAGGTCTCCCTGGAGCCTTTTCCTCTCTCACACAAAATTGGAGATTGGGAATGTCCTGGCCATCCTGGCATGGTATCATCCCTTTGCCTTGGAGCAGGTTCCTGTTCCAAAATTGGAGAGGTTTTGGCCATGGGAATGTCCTGGTCACCCTGGAATGTCCTCCATGCAAAGGAGCAGGTTCCTGGCATGGTGACCAGGACATCCCTTTGACCAGGACATCCCAAAACCCGAGAGGTTTGGCCATGGGAATATCCTGGTAACCCTGACATGGTGATCTGGACATCCCTTTGCCTTGGAGAAGGTTCCTGCTCCCAAAACTGGAGAGGTTTGGCCATGGGAATGTTCTGCTCACCCTGGCATGGCACCATCCCTTTGCCTTGGAGCAGGTTCCTGGTATGATGGCCAGGACATTCCTTTAACCAGAACATCCCAAAACTGGATTAATTTTGGCCATGGGAATGTCCTGGCCAGCCTGGCATGGTGACCAGGACATCCCTTTGACTTGGAGCAGGTCCTGTTCCTAAAACTGGAGAGGTTTTGGCCATGAGAACGTCCTGGTCACCCTGGCATGGTGATCTGGACATCCCTTTGACCAGGACATCCCAAAACTGGAGAGGTTTGGCCATGAGAACGTCCTGGTCACCCTGGCATGGTGATCTGGACTTCCCTTTGACCAGGACATCCCAAAACTGGAAAGGTTTGGCCATGGGAATGTCCTGGCCAGCCTGGCATGGTGACCCAGGACATCCCTTTGACCAGGACACCCCAAACTGGGAAGGTTTGGAGATGGGAATGTCCTGGTCATCCTGGCATGCCACCATCCCTTTGCCTTGGAGCAGATTCCTGACATGATGACCAGGACATCCCTTTGACGAAAACATCCCAAAACTGGATTAGTTTTGGCCATGAGAACGTCTTGGTCACCCTGGCATGGTGACCAGGACATCCCTTTGACCAGGACATCCCAAAACAGGAAAGGTTTTGGCCATGAGAACATCCTGGTCACCCTGGCATGTCCTCCATGCAAAGGAGCAGGTTCCTGGCATGGTGACCAGGACATCCCTTTAACCAGAACATCCCAAAACTGGATTAGTTTTGGCCATGAGAACATCTTGGTCACCCTGGCATGGTGACCAAGACATCCCTTTGACCAGGACATCCCAAAACTGGAAAGGTTTGGCCATGGGAATGTCCTGGCCAGCCTGGAATGTCCTCCATGCAAAGGAACAGGTTCCTGGCACGGTGACCAGGACATCCCTTTGACCAGGACATCCCAAAACCCGAGAGGTTTGGCCATGGGAATATCCTGGTCACCCTGACATGGTGATCTGGACATCCCTTTGCCTTGGAGAAGGTTCCTGCTCCCAAAACTGGAGAGGTTTGGCCATGGGAATGTTCTGCTCACCCTGGCATGGCACCATCCCTTTGCCTTGGAGCAGGTTCCTGGCATGATGACCAGGACATCCCTTTGACCAAAACATCCCAAAACTGGATTAGTTTTGACCATGAGAACGTCCTGGTCACCCTGGCGTGATGACCAGGACATCCCTTTGACTTGGAGCAGTTTCCTCTTTCCAAAACAGGAAAGGTTTTAGCCATGGGAATGTCCTGGCCAGCCTGGCATGGTGACCAGGACATCCCTTTGACTTGGAGCAGGTCCTGTTCCTAAAACTGGAGAGGTTTTGGTCATGAGAATGTCCTGGTCACCCTGACATGGTGACCAGGACATCCCTTTGACTTGGAGCAGTTTCCTCTTTCCAAAACAGGAAAGGTTTTGGCCATGAGAACGTCCTGGTCACCCTGGCATGTCCTCCATGCAAAGGAGCAGGTTCCTGGCATGGTGACCAGGACATCCCTTTGACCAGGACATCCCAAAACTGGAAAGGTTTGGCCATGGGAATGTCCTGTCCAGCCTGGCATGGTGACCAGGACATCCCTTTGACCAGGACATCCCAAAACTGGAGAGGTTTGGACATGGGAATGTCCTGGCCAGCCTGGCATGGTGACCCAGGACATCCCTTTGACCAGGACATCCCAAACTGGGAAGGTTTGGAGATGGGAATGTTCTGGTCATCCTGGCACGCCACCATCCCTTTGCCTTGGAGCAGATTCCTGGCATGATGACCAGGACATCCCTTTGACCAAAACATCCCAAAACTGGATTAGTTTTGACCATGAGAACATCCTGGTCACCCTGGCATGGTGACCAGGACATCCCTTTGACCAGGACATCCCAAAACTGGAAAGGTTTGACCATGGGAATGTCCTGGTCACCCTGGCATGGTGACCAGGACATCCCTTTGACCAGGACATCCCAAACTGGAGAGGTTTGGCCATGAGAATGTCCTGGTCACCCTGGAATGTCCTCCATGCAAAGGAGCAGGTTCCTGGCATGGTGACCAGGACATCCCTTTGCCTTGCAGCAGGTTCCTGTTCCAAAATTGGAGATTTTCAGCCCTCGGAGCATCTCCCATGGGCACATGGAAATGGATTTATTGTCCTGAATTCACCACCCCAGGATTTCAAACCCAAGGCTGGTTTGCAGGGAAAGGGATTTGTCTTTCATTTCATCAACTAACACAAGCTGAGGGGGAAAAAAAAAAACCCAGAATATCTCAGAAACACAAGTTCTTCCAATTTTAACAGAATGCTGGAAGAAAAAGTTAATGTATCTTTCATGAGGACAATCTAGATAATAAGCAACACAATTCCACAGCAAAAGGCTGGGATTTTTTTTTCCTTTTTCTTTCTTTCTTATTTTTTTTTCCCTTAAATAAGCAGGAATTTCTGGTTGTGGATAGAGGACCAAGGTAAAACTTGAGTCACCAAACATCCCCCAGACAGGAACAAGCTGTAACCTTAGGTGTTAAGTGATCCATGAGATTTTACTTTCAGATTTGGGCAGAAACAACAACTTCAGGAGGAAAAAAAAAAACCCAAACCAACTAAACCACGACAACCCCTGTGTGTGTCAAACCTAAACTGAAATTGTTATTCAGCAATTTGCAACACTTACTGTCATATTAAAGTAATTTCATTTTATTTTTGCTCGCTGGCTCTGTTCCTGTAACAAAACAGCAAATCTTGGGATTTAAGGGGATATTTGGGAGAGAACTGAATTATCCTGAAAGGTTTGGGGGTACAGGCTGTGACCCTGGGAAAGGTGGAAATTTTGCAGGCTAGATGTGACAGAACTGTGGTATTTAGGCTTTTTCCTCTCATTTCCAACCCCTCATTATCCAACAAATAATATAAATACTATTTATAAATATTATTTATAAACATGCAGGAACTTCCACTTTCTCCTCTTTTATTTAGAAAAATTTCTAAATGAAAGAAACTTTTGTTCAACCAGCCAATTTCTGACCCCTCTGGATGATCTCTAGGTGGTTTTGTTCCTTTGCTGGAGGTAAAAACCAACACATAAACAGAGAAAATTGAATTATTCATCCTCTGGGGGTCCCTTCTAGCCCAGGATGCTCCATGATTTTATATCTCAGGAGTTCTTTAAGCTACAGGTGAAGGCAGCAGTGGATCAAAGTGGCAGAAAAGGTTAAAATTATTATTAATGAAGGTACCAAAAGCAGTGTGGCCTGCAGGACAGGGCAGGATTGTTTGAGGATGATTTCCAGCCTCTCTCCAAAACCCTAAAGCTCCAGATGTGCACAAACCCCAGGAGATGATGGTTGGTACTCACTTTTTCAAAGGCTCTATGACTGTCTTTTGGATCTGATTCACCTGTGGGAAGCAAAAAAGGGAGGATTGCACGTCAGGATTGTTGGAAAATCCCATTTGGGTTTGTAGGGATCCCACCATAGGCTGGGGAGGGACTCTGAGCACAACCACCAAGTCCTTTAACCAAAAGAGAGGGAATTTCTCCCATGGGAGCTGAAATCCCAGCCTGGAGAGGGAGATCAGAGAAACTCCTGTGGGCAAAGTCTTGGGGATGATGATAAAAAGGGAAAGAGGTGAGAAATGAGGATTCTGGACATGGCAGGGAGTGGCAGGACACAGGGAATGGCTTCCCACTGCCAGAGGGCAGGGATGGATAGGATTTTGGGAGGAAATCCTTCCCTGAGAGGCTGAGATGGAATTCCCAGAGAAGCTGAGGCTGCTCCATCCCTAAATGGGATTTTGGGAGGAATTCCTTCCCTAGGAGGGTGAGGAGAGGCTGGGATGGAATTCCCAGAGGAGCTGTGGCTGCTCCATCCCTAAATGGGATTTTGGGAGGAATTCCTTCCCTGGGAGGGGTGGGATGGAATTCCCAGAGAAGCTGAGGCTGCTCCATCCCTGGATGGGATTTTGGGAGGAAATCCTTCCCTGAGAGGCTGGGATGGAATTCCCAGAGGAGCTGAGGTTGCCCCATTCATAGATGGGATTTTGGGAGGAATTTCTTCTCTGGGAGGGTGGGATGGAATTCCCAGAGGAGCTGAGGTTGCTCCATCCCTAAATGGGATTTTGGGAGGAAATCCTTCCCTAGGAGGCTGAGATGGAATTCCCAGAGGAGCTGAGGTTGCCCCATTCATAGATGGGATTTTGGGAGGAAATCCTTCCCTGGGAGGGTGAGGAGAGGCTGGGATGGAATTCCCAGAGCAGCTGTAGTTGCCCCAGCCCTGGATGGGATTTTGGGAGGAATTCCTTCTCTGGGAGGGTGGGATGGAATTCCCAGAGAAGCTGAGGCTGCACCCATTCATAGATGGGATTTTGGGAGGAAATCCTTCCCTAGGAGGGTAGGGAGAAACTGGGATGGAATTCCCAGAGAAGCTGTGGCTGCCCCCATCCCTAAATGGGATTTTGGGAGGAAATCCTTCCCTGAGAGGCTGAGATGGAATTCCCAGAGGAGCTGAGGTTGCTCCATTCATAGATGGGATTTTGGGAGGAAATCCTTCCCTGAGAGGGTGGGATGGAATTCCCAGAGGAGCTGAGGCTGCTCCATCCCTAAATAGGATTTTGGGAGGAAATCCTTCCCTGGGAGGCTGAGATGGAATTCCCAGAGGAGTTGAGGTTGCCTCATTCATAGATGGGATTTTGGGAGGAAATCCTTCTCTGGGAGGGTGGGGAGAAGCTGGGATGGAATTCCCAGAAGAGCTGAGGTTTCTCCATTCATACATGGAATTTTGGGAAGAAATCCTTCCCTGGGAGGGTGGGATGGAATTCCCAGAGAAGCTGAGGCTGCCCCCATTCATAGATGGAATTTTGGGAGGAAATCCTTCTCTAGAAGGGTAGGGAGAAGCTGGGATGGAATTCCCAGAGAAGCTGTGGCTGCCCCCATTCATAGATGGAATTTTGGGAGGAAATCCTTCTCTGGGAGGGTGGGGAGAGGCTGGGATGGAATTCCCAGAGCAGCTGTAGTTGCCCCAGCCCTGGATGGGATTTTGGGAGGAATTCCTTCTCTGGGAGGGTGGGGAGAGGCTGGGATGGAATTCCCAGAGAAGCTGTGGCTGCTCCATCCCTGGAAATGTCCAAGGCCAGCTTGGAGGAACCTGGGACATTGTGGAAATTCAGAAAGTCTCCCCTGGGACACTCTCCATGGCAAGGGGTGAAATGAGATGGGTTCAAATCCCCCCCAACCCCAACCACCCCATGATTCCAGGACCCTCCCACCATTCCAAGCCTCCAGGACACTCCCAGCACTCCCAACCTCCAGCCAAAGCCAATCCACCTTCTCCTGGTTGAAGGCGTCCATCCTCTTCATGGCCGTGTCGAAGGCCGTGACCATCTCGAGGAACGAGGGCTCCTGCTCACACAGGGGGTTGGACAGCAGGTCTGAGGAGATCTTCACTGCAGATTTGGACATGGCTGGTGGAAAAGAAACCAGACAGGGTCACATTTCCCACTGCCAGGAGGGCAAACATCAGGGAGCTGAGGCAGCCAGGAGGGGGTCACACAAGCTGGCGGTGGAGGATGAGAGAAAAGCAAGGAAAAGGCACCAATTCA